>NC_060186.1:65861224-66161224 GCF_021184085.1 Oncorhynchus gorbuscha | reverse complement strand
CCGGTGATGTAGACCTCCGGAGCTGGTGAATGGAATGAGCAGCAGTAACGGGGGGGTCCGTGACACCCATTGTCTGATGTAAAGCAGACTGAACAATGTTTTCCTCTAGGATTTTGCCTGTGCTTATAGCTGTATTCCATGTATTCTTATACCTAGTCCTTGCCAGTGATAAGCATACCCATAACATGATGCAGCCACCACCATGCTTAAAAAGTGGTACTCACTGATGTGCTGTATTTGCCCCAAACATAACAAGAAATAAGACAAAAAGACAGAAAACTTGAGCGTGCATAACTATTCACCCCCCAAAGTCAATATTTTGTAGAAACACCTTTTGCAGTAATTACAGCTGAAAGTCTCTTGGGGAATGTCTCTATAAGCTTGGCACATCTAGCCACTGGAATTTTTGCCAATTATTCAAAGAAAAACGGCTCCATCTCCTTCATGTTGGATGGGTTCCGCTGATGTACACAAACCTTTAAGTCATACCACAGACTCTCAATTGGATTGAGGGTAGGGCTTTGACTAGGCCATTCCAAGACATTTAAATGTTTCCCCTTAAATCACTTGAGTTTTGCTTTAGCAGTATGCTTACGGTTATTGTCCTGCTGGAAGGTGAACCTCCATCCCAGTCACAAATCTCTGGAAGACTGAAATAGGTTTCCCTCAAGAATTGTCCTGTATTTAGCGCCATCCTTTATTCCTTCAATTCTGACCAGTTTCCCAGTCCCTGCCGATGAAAAACATCCCCACAGCATAAAATCACCCCAGGGCGAATCACCCCACCCCCCCAGTGGGCACTAAAATCGCAGCACCCCCAACCCCCAAACATCTTCCAGCAGCTATGGTCATAACAAAGGGGTTGAATACTTATTGACTAAAGACATTTCAGCTTTCAATTTGTTATTCATTTTTAAAATGTACTCCAGACAAAAATCCACCTTGACATTATGGGGTATTGTGTGTAGATCAGTGACACAAAATATAAATGCAGTCAATTTTAAATTCAGGCTATAACACAACAAAATGTGAATAAAGAAAGGTGTGAATACTTTCTGAAGGCTCTGTAGCTACAGTAGATGCTAAGAGAGGAAGACAGCAGTTGTTGTTTTTCTTGTGTTTTTCTTCCCTTTTGCCATGTCGGAGCTTTTTGTCAAACATCATCGCCTTTGAAAAAGCATTTTATTCCTCTGGAACCTCTTTACCATTGTCGTTTTGTGCTCAGGGGGACTCATGCCGTATTTATCTTACCAGATCATTTGTGACAGCTCTTTCAGAACGTGTGATGTCTTCAACTCTAAAGGAATATTCTGCTCCAGTGACATGCCAGAAGGGGTCTTCATGAAGCAGCCATTTACAGAATAAAAGGACAAAAGAAATCCCTGTATGTTTTTATAATTGTGGATGTATTTATTGTATATATTAGCAGTATGCATGCGTACTTTCGAATATATCTAGGTGTGAGAACGAGAAAGTGCAATAATGCGGCATCATTATCACAATTCACATGCAAAATAAATGTTTGCTTGTGTGCAAAGCTACAAAATATATAACACTTCTACTGACTATTCATCTAGTACTTATATACAAAACACTTCTGTACCAAAATAGCTGACTGCCCTTTGATATCTCCATCGAAGCACACAACCCCAGACCTTTAGAAAATGTCATATTTCCTGTGACTAAGTTTAGTCGCTGCTATTTGTGTGACAAAAAACGACCTCTGGGGTATGGATGATTGACAAGTTGTGATTGTAATTTTCCACATCCTGTCGTTTCTATTCCTCCATAGTGACTGGCTGTTTACATCGACAAAGACTTGACAAGACTATCAGGATGAGCCGCCACGACACCTTACAGGCACGGGAACGGTGCACGCCAGATAAGAGTGTCCCTCCAGGAGAAAGGTTTGAACTTTATACCTCAACGTTCTTACCCAGTGGAATAAAACCAAAATATGTTTATCCCTGTGGGGCAGTTGTAACCTGGCCAGATCTCAGTTCCTTGCAGACTGTTCCTTTCAGGTCTTCTTCTTATTAGAATAGCAGACATCTGGATAGTTATTTTGTAACGCCATGCAGCTCCACATTTTATAACCACGAGCTTCACCGCCCACTGAATAGCATTTAAAAACACATCAACAGGGTGCTTCACTACCCTCACTCTTCTGCTCCCCTGAAATGGAGCACCCGTTCAGAGGTTTGTGTGTGTGTACAGTGTGTGTGTGTACAGTGTGTGTGTAGTGTGTGTGTGTACAGTGTGTGTGTAGTGTGTATGTGTGTTTGTGTGTACTGTGAGCGTGTACATGCACTCATGTGTGTGTAACTTATTTGAAGACGTAAACAAAAGCGGTTACCCCATGTTGCTGCGCCAACGACAGCCTTGGTGCCTCGCGCTTTCCACTGGGTGCCGTTTAGTAAGTCACATCATCGATCGTCTAAAGTGAGTAGAAGCCACAATCGGCATCCTATCAGGAAGGCTGGGGTGTGGGTGGGGCGTACGACGGGGTTGGGGGGTGACGGCGTGATGGTGTGGAAGGGTTAGAGGAGGAGTGCAAGAGGCGCAATTAGCCATTCCCAAGTGCACATCGGGAGTAACAGCCAATCAACAGACAGTGTGAGAGAGAGAGGGAGAGAGAGCCGGAGAGAAGGATAAATGAAAGAACGGAAGTGAGATAGAGAGAAAGGGAACGAGAGACAGTGAGAGGAGAGAGAAGAACGAGTGAAGGAAGGATAGAGAGATGGAGAGATGGTCATGATCCTGCTGGATCATTATGCCCCATCCATCCAATGTCTGCGACCCACCCTTGCCCCCGCTGCGGGTCTTCTATTTGGCCACTATGCTGTTTACTGAAGCACTGGGCCAGGCTGATGAAGGGCTCTTTGGGGAATGTGCTGAGCTCAGCTCAGCTCTCGGTCACGCCATGCATTCCTAGGAAGGAGAGAGGGATGTTGAGGGGGTGGTCTCTGAAGGGAAAAAAGGAAGGAGAGAGGCGAGAGAAGGATGGAGAGATGGGGGATAGGGGGGGTGAGGGAGTGGTCTCTAAAGGAAAGGAGAAAGGAGATAGGCGAGAAAAGGATGGAGAGATGGGGGAAAAGGGGAGAGGAATGGTGGGGGGTGTTGTCTTCAAAGGAAGGAAAGGTACAGGAGAGGTGGGGGTGGTAAGAAGGGGATTCCTTGGGGTTGGTTGGTAAGAAGGGGATGCCTTGGGGTTGGTTGGTAAGAAGGGGATGCCTTGGGGTTGGTTGGTAAGAAGGGGATGCCTTGGGGTTGGTTGGTAAGAAGGGGATGCCTTGGGGTTGGTTGGTAAGAAGGGGATGCCTTGGGGTTGGTTGGTAAGAAGGGGATGCCTTGGAGTTGGTTGGTAAGAAGGGGATGCCTTGGGGTTGGTTGGTATAAGAAGGGGATGCCTTGGGGTTGGTTGGTAAGAAGGGGATGCCTTGGGGTTGGTTGGTAAGAAGGGGATGCCTTGGGGTTGGTTGGTAAGAAGGGGATGCCCTGGAGTTTGCCCAGAGCTGTAGACAAGTGCACACTGCTCATGAATGAACATATACTGATTTTAATCAGCTCAGGTTGTTTTGTCATTGGATAATGAGTGACTAGAGTTTTGCTCTGATGGATAATGAGCGACTAGAGTGTTGATCTAACATTCGTCTCCATTATAGCTCTGATTTCCTGGGGGGACACGGAGGGGCATCCATGGCCTTCAGGCCTCATTATTTACCTGTTTGTCATTCCTCTGTACTACTCAGTCTCACTCAGTAAACCTCTAGACACCATTATGTCTCTGTTACTGAGTCTCATTCCAAATTATGGGATGTCCAGTGAGAAATATGTTGTGTGGAAGCGTAACTTTCCCTTAGTGCTGTCTATTCCGAACACATAGTTCCTACCGAAGCTTTAATAAAACCTCTAGACTTTAATCACTGAAATCCTTATTACAATTTCCATGGCCGTTTGGCAACAACTGAAATGATGTTAGCTTAGATGCCTTGCAAGAAGCCCAACTATACGTTTTCTGCACTAGACTATTCTGCATGTTGAGAAGTTTGTACTTACTGCTGAGACCAGCAGCAGAAAACATAGTTGAGGGCCTTGGTTAGAGATGTGGTGGTGGAGAGACAGAGACAGAGACATAGACAGAGACAGAGACAGAGACAGAGACAGAGACAGAGACAGAGACAGAGAGAGAGAAAGAGAGAAAGATGCCTTCATCACCTGGCACAACAGAGACAGTATAGGGCTGACTCACTGGATATCTAAGAACAGCTGGCCTATAGATCCAACAGCCACAAGTAACTATTTGAAAGGGGAACTTCTAGACAATTAAAGTTTGCTTTTTCCTCAAGCTTTTGGCTGTTCATGCCACTCTACTGTACCGTACATTTCAAGAACTTTACATCCATTCCTTTTACTCTCTCATCATATGGAGGCAGTTCGCATATTTTCAAAAGTCTAAATGTACTTTTAATGTACTTGATGAAGATAGATTTTTAAAGGAACATTTTGCCAGCATGTCTACAAATCAAACTGAATTATATCACACAGGGCTAAATATTTCACACCAAACTAACGGAAAACAGCTGCAGGGTTTTTTAAAGAGCTCCACATCCAGAACTAACCTTGAAAACCTGATGTCACTTACAAGAGATGAGAGACATACATTATATCCTAGGTAGCCCTTTAAATGAGTCCTCAGAGCCTATAGACACTCGCTATAGGAGAGACATACTAACCTCAGGCTATAAACGACTTCTTCAGGAGACTGGCGAGGAGGCTTCCATCTGTGTGGGTCTGCTCAGAATGCAACAACAGAAATATTGAGTCTCTTTCTGTATCAACCAGAATTCATTAGCCCATCCACTATTGATTAACAACCTTTTTGCAAATGTTCTATGTGATCAGAGATCCAATGAGAAACTATAATGCACACACACACACATAACCCCCCCCTCCCACCCATCCACACACACACGCATAACCCCCCCACCCACCCATCCATACACACACACACCAGATACACCCAAGTACATTATTGATGTGCTGGGCTTATCAAATTGAAATAGAGAATTGGGGATTAATCATGGAAGCGTGTAGTGACTAGGAGCTCTTTGGAGAGGGTAGAGAGGTATAGTGATGCCAAAGTGTTGGCGGAAACAGCCTGGATGGTGAGCAGTGGTCTGAACACCTCAACTCTGACAGCTGGTCCTAATTCACTCCCTAGCCTTCTCCCCCCTCGGTTGTAAAACTTTTGTTTTCTGCAAATCCATACTGCACATTTTGATGATACAGTTCATTCCATTACTCCTGCTCTCTCTTTCTTCTTCCCCACATCTCTTGCTCTCTCTCTCTCCCCCCGCTATCCATCTATCCCCCTCAGTCCCTCTCCTCTGTATTTAAATCTGTTCTGCTCCAACAGTCTCATTTCTTTAATCCTATCTGATGAGGACCCAGTGGTCCCACAACATGGAGATATGTATGCTAATATGGCCTGACTGCTAAAATTGAGACTATACTGGAGCTCTCAGAGCCATCAGACTGACAGCACAGCCAGAAAAGACACTGTGTTGTTATTACACATCAAGTTGGGAAAAAAATGAAAATATATAAAAGGTTGTCAAATTTCATCAATGATGAATAATACATCAAGGGGCTACAGAGGTTTAAAGCAAAAAAACAACCTTTTATGATAAGGCCTTTTATCTGCTGTCGGAGAATCAGCTTTAGACATCAGACAGTGAGTGAGTGAGTGAGTGAGTGAGTGAGTGAGTGAGTGAGTGAGTGAGTGAGTGAGTGAGTGAGTGAGTGAGTGAGTGAGTGAGTGAGTGGTCCTGTGTAGCTCAGTTGGTAGAGCATGGCGCTTGTAACGCCAGGGTAGTGGGTTCGATCCCCGGGACCACCCATACGTAGAATGTATGCACACATGACTGTAAGTCGCTTTGGATAAAAGCGTCTGCTAAATGGCATATATTATTATTATTATTATTATTATGAGTGAGTGAGTGAGTGAGTGAGTGAGTGAGTGAGTGAGTGAGTGAGAAACAGACCGCACAAAGCCCCAGGACAGCAACACAATTAGACCCAACCAAATCATGAGAAAACAAAAAGATAATTACTTGATACATTGGAAAGAATTAACAAAAAAGCAGAGCAAACTAGAGTGCTATTTGGCACTAAAGAAAGAGTACGCAGTGGCAGAATACCTGACGCCTGTGACTGACCCAAATGTAAAACTTCTTAGGGATCAAATCCCGTTTACGGGATTGATTTGACAACATCCGGTGAAATGGCAGAGCGCCAAATTCAAATTAAATTATTAGAAATATTTAACTTTCATAAAATCACAAGTGCAATACACCAAAATACATCTTAACTTCTTGTTAATCCAGCCACCATGTCAGATTTTTAAAAGGCTTTACGGGGAAAGCAAACCATGCGATTATCTGAGGACAGCATCCCATCATACAAACACATGACAATCATATTTCAACCTGACAGGTGAGACACAAAACTTAGAAATAACGATATAATTCATGCCTTACCTTTGAAGATCTTCTTCTGTTGGCACTCCAAAATGTCCCAGAAACATCAAATGGTCCTTTTGTTCGATAAATTACGTCGTTATATCCCCAAAATGTCCATTTATTTGGCATTTTTGATTCAGAAAAACACAGGTTCCAACTCGCCCAACATGACTACAAATTATCTAATAAATTACCTGTAATCTTGGTTCAAACATTTCAAACAACTCTCCTAATCCAACTTTAGGTATTTTAAAACGTAAATAATCAATCAAATTTAAGACGGAATATACTGTGTTCAATAGCGGATAAAATGAAAGTGGAGTGAGCTTCAGGTCGTGCACTCCAAACAAAACAGTCCACTTGGCTCTACACTCAGAAAGGGCTACTTCTTCATTAATCAAAAGAAAAACATCAACCAATTTCTAAAGACTGTTGACATCTAGTGGAAGCCATATAAACTGCAACCAGATGCCTCAGAAATCTAGATTCCCATAGAAATCCACTTGAAAACACAGTAAACTCAAAAACATAAATTGCTGGATGGTTTGTCCTCGGGGTTTCGCCTGCCAAATAAGTTCTGTTATACTCGCAGACATTATTTTAACAGTTTTAGAAACTTTAGAGTGTTTTCTATCCTATACCACCATATCCAAGCTTCTGGGCCTGAGTAGCAGGCAGTTTACTTTTCATCTGGACTTCAAAATACCACCCCCTATCCAAAAGAAGTTTTAAGGAAAGATTTGATTATGTACAGACTCAGTGAGTCTTATTCTTGAGAAAGGCTCTCAAGAGAAGACATGCTTTGTGCACACCACCCACAAAATGAGGTGGAAACTGAGCTGCACTTCTTAACCTGCCAAATGTAAAACCATATTAGAGAGACATATTTCCCAGAGATTACACAGATCAACAAAGAATTCAAAAACACACCCGATGTTGATAAACTCCCATATCTACAGGGTGAAATACGACAGTGTGCCATCACAGCAGCAATATTTGTGACCTGTTGCCGCAAGAAAATCCAACCCATATTTATGTTTATTTATTTTCCCTTTTGTACTTTAACCATTTGCACATAGTTACAACACTGTATATATACATAATACAACATTTGTAATGTCTTTATTATTTTGGAACTTCTGTGAGTGTGATGTTTACTGTTCATTTTTTGACAGACAGACAGACAGACAGACAGACAGACAGACAGACAGACAGACAGACAGACAGACAGACAGACAGACAGACAGACAGACAGACAGACAGACAGACAGACAGACAGACAGACAGACAGACAGACAGACAGACAGACAGACAGACAGACAGACAGACAGACAGAAGGAAGGAAGGAAGGAAGGAAGGAAGGAAGGAAGGAAGGAAGGAAGGAAGGAAGGAAGGAAGGAAGGAAGGAAGGAAGGAAGGAAGGAAGGAAGGAAGAGAGGAGGGAGGGAGGAGGGGTGCTTGATGAGTATGTGTGTACATTATGTAAATGATAAGCTTGTGTATGAGAAAAACGTATGTGCATTGTCAGCCTGAAAAGCTACCATGCAAAGAGCAACTCCTTGATGGCACCGTAGAAATGAACAGCTACAACCTTATCTGAGAAAGTTCCCTATCTGAGGTAGTGATTCTGCAAGAGCTGCAAACAGGATTACGCCGGTTTCCGTTTACTCAGCGGCCACAGAGCAGAAATCAATACACTGGTAATACGGTCAGCGGGTGTTATCACCTCTCGTCTTCTTCCACCAATGTAAGACCATTTACAGTAGTCTACAGTGGGACTATGAAAGTGGAACGCTTGACAAGGGGCCATATTTCCAAAGCTCAGTGCCAGCCTCTATCTGAGCCTTGTACATTTGCAAGAGAAAATTCAATAAATACATAATATATCTGATATTGCACCACAATTCTAATTCACACTACAGGGGCATTCTAATCCTACCACTGTATCCTTCTACTTGGCAGGCTAATGACATCACCAGCATAAGCCATAAAAAGCTATATCCTTGGCTCAGAAATGGACAGACATGTGATTCTGTCATTTTCATTTAGCCCATTCTGTAGGTATCATGTGTTGAACATATCTCATTAGTCTACAGGAGAATGGTTCTGGCCTGTCTAATGCTACAGCGCTTTATAATCCCACTGTGATGGGCTCCTTCCTCATCTCACAAAATATAATAGCCTTCTAGAATCCCATTCCTTCTACTTTCATCCGCCTCTGGGAAAGAGAGAGGGAATCAGATTTCCTTGAAGTTAATGACATTGTCACAGCACCTTCTGAAATCAGCAGCGTGCAATAACATCTGGCAAAATACATAGTGTATGTAATGTCTACTCAGCCTCACTACTCACTGCCTCCGAGAGGGGAGGGAGAGAGAGAAGGGAGTGAAATAGAGAGAAAGGAAGAAGGGTAGGAGAGAAAAGAGTCAGAGGGAATGAGGGATGGAGAAAGAGATAGGGATGGAGAGAGAGAGGTGAAGAAAGAGAAAGGGTGGACACGGGGAGAGGGGCAGGGAGATAGAGACCTTTGAGGCTACCCTCATCTTGTTATTACCCTCGTCTTGTTATTACCCTCATCCTATAACTACCCTCATCTTGTTATTACCCTCATCTGGTTATTACCCTCATCCTATAACTACCCTCATCTTGTTATTACCATCATCTTGTTATTACCCTCATCCTATAACCACCCTCATCTTGTTATTATCCTCATCCTATAACCACCCTCATCTTGTTATTATCCTCATCTTGTAACAACCCTCATCTTGTTATCACCCTTATCCTTTAACTACCCTCATATTGTTATTACCCTCATCTTGTTAGTACCCTCATCCTATAACTACCCTCATCTTGTTATTATCCCCATCCTATAACTACCCTCATCTTGTAACTACCCTCATCTTGTTATTACCCTCATCTTGTTATCACCCTTATCCTTGAACTACCCCCATCTTGTTATTACCCTCATCTTGTTATCACACTCATCTTGTAACTACCCTCATCTTGTTATTACCCCCATCTTGTTATTACCCTCATCCTTTAACTACCCTCATCTTGTTACTACCCTCATCTTGTTATTACCCTCATCCTATAACCACCCTCATCCTATAACTACCCTCATCTTGTAACTACCCTCATCTCGTTATTATCCTCATCTTGTTATCACCCTCATCTTGTTAATACCCTCATCTTGTTATCACCCTTATCCTTTAACTACCTCCATCTTTTTTCCATCCTTTAAATACCCTCATCTTGTTATTATCCTCATCCTATAACTACCCTCATCTTGTAACTACCCTCATCTTGTAACTACCCTCATCTTGTTATTAACCTCATCTTGTTATCACCCTCATCTTCAACTACCCTCATCTTGTTAATACCCTCATCTTGTTATCACCCTTATCCTTTAAATACCCTCACATTGTTATTACCCTCATCCTATAACTACCCTCATCTTGTTATTACCCTCATCTTGTAACTACCCTCATCTTATAACTACCCTCATGTTGTTATCACCCTCATATTGTTATTACCCTCATCTTGTATCTTCCCTCATCTCTTAACTACCCTCATCTTGTAATTACCCTCATTTTGTAATTACCCTCATCTTGGAATTACAAAGGCCACATTGGTATATAAAAAAAGATAAAGAGCTAAAGTATTGAATAAAATATTTGTCATGCCCTGATCTATTTCACCTGTCTGTGTGCTTGTTTCCACCCCCTCCAGGTGTCACACATCTTCCCAATTATCCCCTGTGTATTTATGTCTATGTTCTCTGTTTGTCTGTTGCCAGTTCATTTTGTTTGTAGAGCCTACCAGCGTTTTGTTTCCCTGCTCCCGCCTGTTCCTTGCTCCTGTTTTCTAGTTACCCAGTTCTGACCATTCTGCCTGCCCTGACCCTGCCTGTCGTCCTGTACCTTTACCCCACTACTCTGGATTACTGACCACTGCCTGACCTGACCCTCAGCCCGCCTGCTGTTCCGGTGCCTTACACACTCTCTGGATTATTGACCCCTGCCTGCCTTGACCGGTCGTTTGCCTGCCCCTGTTTAAAGAATAAACTTTTGTTTCTTCAACACTTTCTGTACATGGGTCATACCTTAAAATGTGATAAGATAAATAAGTATAAATAAAACAAATATTGTGTTAGGCCTTTCAGCCTACACTCTATAGTTTAAAAAACCAAAACACATTTATATAACACCTCACCTGTAATGACAGGATGAGACTTCATTTGATCTGAGAAATGTATACATTTCCTTCCTAATAATGATACTTGACAGATCAATGCAGAGGGAATCTATTGTCAGATGTACAGTATGGTAATGATTGTTTTTTCATGTTCTGTGCGGATACTAGAAAGAGTATAGCTGATGTTAAGTAACATCCAATGAGGATCCAAAGAATCAAAATATCTGCAAGATTATAGCAAACCGAATCTTATTAGATTGTCTCCCGTTACAGAATCAAATCAACTAGACTGGAGTGCTCATAGTTTCTCATTGCTGGCTGTCTGGCAGGCCTCTGAGCACTGACAGTTAGTGTTGGCTTGCCTCCCATGCTGTCACTGTAGGTCCCTCCAATGAAGAGCCAGCTGGCCATGCTGAGCCTGATCCACGTCCCACCACCAGCACACTGGAGACTGAGAGAAGAGGAGAGGAGAGCTGCCAAAGGGATCTTCAATCATTTCAGCCAGTCTGTTAGTTCGTCCTTCAGTCACTCTCTTATGTTATTGTTTTGATTGTGTGAAAGCAGGAAGTCGCCCACTGTGTAAGAAGTCTCCCTGCGGTGTAGGAAGTCGCCCCGCTGTGTAGGAAGTCTTCCTGAGTTTAGGAAGACTCCATGCTGTGTTGGAAGTCTCCCCGCTGTGCAGAAAGTCTTGCAGCTGTGTAGGAAATCTCCCAGCTGTGTAGGAAGTATCCCAGCTGTGTAGGAAGTCTCCCTGCTGTGTATGAGGTCTCCCCGCTGTGTATGAGGTCTCCCCGCTGTGTAGGAAGTCGCCCAGCTGTGTATGAGGTCTCCCTGCTGTGTATGAGGTCTCCCCGCTGTCCAGGATGTTTCCGAGTCTACCTTGAGACATTTCTACAGTATGACTGAGTAGTGCACCTTATAACAATCAAGTCTTAGGAAACAATCAGCTGTAGATATATAGATGGAAAAAGAGAGAAAGAGAGAGAGACAGATGTGGAGAGGTAGAAAAAGTGAGAGGTGGAGAGAGTGTAAGAGAGTTGGTGATGTTGAGAGGTATTGAGAGGAAGAGAGAAAGGTTGAGAGAGGCAGAGACAGAAACTAGGGATTGAGAGGTAGAGAGGTAGAGAGACATGAAATTATTTATTTATTACACCCCCCTCCCTATCTCCCTGGCACCCCCGCGCCCATTAAGAGCAGGAGTAGGGTCAACAGTGCTGAGGGAAGCAGAATCAGGCACCCGCCACACAGTAATTAGGACACCACAGTTCTGCTCGGCTGTGCTCCCCCAGGGCACACTCGTCAGGTAGACACACATGCACATACAGACAAGCATGCAAGAACACACATACAAATGCAGACTCGCACACACGTATGCAAGTGCGCGCACACACACAAACACCTGTCAGACAGTGCCAGGAAAGGTGATGGGGTGTATCTTCATTCAGTGTCCTTCCTCTGTCTGACAAACAGAATGTGGACGTTTCCTTTAGCCTTATTTGGTATTATCTTGTTAGACTTGATCATCATTTAGTATTAACCTCTAGCTATATGGTTAGTTAGAATTGGCCACGTCACGTCACACCATGTTTCACCTTCTTGGAAATAGAAACACTGGGAAACATGCTGCCTCCAAGCACTGCTCAAGCCAGGTGTGCTAGTGCTTTCTTCACATTTACGTAACTGTGATAGTAGCAACTAAATTGACTTTTAATGTGCATTTCAATTCCATGTAAATGCACATTAAAAGTCCATTTAGTCTTTATATCAGTGCAGTTGCAGAATAGAAAAGATATGGAGACCCAATAGCGATGCGTATGCCTGCCAGATGAACTGTGATTCTCCATCACGTTGAGATAAATGCTGCATTTTTGAATCTCCATTACCCAGCCATGAGTGTCTGTCTATGTCTTACATCCATTAGTTGCATGTAAGTAAGCCACGTTGGATGCCTCCCAGCAATTAAATGACAGCCCATCCAACTCAACATCCAAGTTATGTTTGGGAATTAGTATAGGCATACTAACTGTCCACATCCAAATCAAAGAAATTAGAAATTAGAATGGCAACGGTGGCTTTGTCTAAGAAGTCATTTGCATCATTGTCTCTCTTAGCGAAACATTAATCTCATTTCCTAATGAGCAGGGGAACAGATTAACAGTTCAGGAGCTAATGAATCAAGGAGGAATTGCAACATAAATTTAACAACGACTCAGGCGCACCACTGAGAACCTAAATTATCATGAAAATTAGATCTCATGCATGCGCTTAGAAGAGGTGAGAAGGGCATTGTTTCTCTTGATGGTGGTCCAGTGTGATGTGTTGTGAATAATTATGTATGAACTGGTGGTACTACTACAGAAGAATCCCAGATAATTTCTGGCTAAACTTCTGTTGAATTCAAACCATTACAGTAAACTAGAAGAATGAATGCACAAAAAGGAAGTAAGAGCTTAGACTATAGTTCTACATTAAAGTTCAGTAATGTACTGAGTGAGGAAGGAAAGTTTCAGGTGTTCCGGATCCGGTAGCATGCATTGAAATGCCTGGCTTTCTCATGGCTTTCTTTAGCAAAAATAACTATGAATTACCATTTCTAGGGCAGGTGTTCCGCTAGACAACATTCCGCTGAAAAGGCAGCGCGTGAAAATCAAAAATAATATACAGCAAATGAAAGATAAACTTCTTACCCATCGTGTCCAATTTCAAAAGGCTTCACAGCGAAAGCACAACATAGGATTATGTTAGGTCAGAGCCAAGTCAAAAAAACACAGCCATTTTTCCAGGCACAGATAGGAGTCACAAAAAGCAGAAAGAGAGATAAAAATGAATCACTAACCTTTGATGATCTTCATCAGATGACACTCATAGGACATCATTTTACACAATACATGTATGTTTTGTTCGATAATGTGCATATGTATTTCCAAAAATCTCAGTTTACATTGGCGCATTACGTGCAGTAATGTTTTGATTCCAAAACATCAAGTGATTTTGCAGAAATACTCATAATATACATTAATAAAAGATACAAGTGTTATTCACAGAATTAAAGATAGACTTCTTCTCCTTATTAATGCAGCTGCTGTGTCAGATTTCAAAATAACTTTACGGAAAAAGCATAATCTGAGTACGGTGCTCAGAGCCCAATCCAGCCAAATAAATATCCGCCATGTTGGAGTCAACAGAAGTTAGAAATAACATTATAAATATTAACTTACCTTTGATGATCTTCATCAGAATGCACTCCCAGGAATCCCAGTTCAACAATAAATTACTGATATGTTCCATAAACGGGAGACTCTAGCAGCTCTGGACAGACGGGACACTCTGGCAGCGCTGGAGAGGAGGAAGGCTCTGGCAGAGCTGGACAGGCGGGAGACCCTGTAGGCAGAAGACAGAGAGACAGCCTGGTGCGGGAGGCTGCCACCGGAGGGCTGGTGTGTGGAGGTGGCGCTGGTTAGACCGGACTGTGCAGGTGCACTGGAGCTCTTGAGCTCCGAGCCTGCCCAACCTTACCTGGTTGAATGCTCCCCGTAGCACAACCAGTGCGGCGAGATGGAATAGGCCACACTGGGCTCTGCTGGCGAACCGGGGACACCATGCGTATGGCTGGTGCCATGTACGCCGGCCCAAGGAGACGCACTGGAGACCAGATGCATAGAGCCGGTTTCATGGCACCTGTCTCGATGCCCACTCTAGCCCGGCCGATACGAGAAGCTGGAATGTACCGCACCGGGCTATGCACCCGCACCGGGGACACCGTGCGCTCCACAGCATCACACAGTGCCTGCCCAGTCTCTCTCGCTCTCCGGTAAGCACAGGAAGTTGGTGCAGGTCTCCTACCTGGCTTCGCCACCCCCCCCCCCCCAAGACATTTTTGGGGCTGCCTCTCGGGCTTCCTACCGCACCGCCGTGCTGACTCCATTCGCCGGTATCCCTCCTCACACTGCCCCAGAGAATCCCAGACGGGCTCCGGCACTCTCCCTGGGTCGACCGCCCACCTGTCTATCTCCTCCCAAGTAGTGACACAGTCCAGATCTCACTCCCATGTCCAGAAATCCTGACATTGCTGCTGCTGCTGCTGCCCATTACCACGCCACTTGGTCCTTGGTTGGTGGGTGTTTCTGTAACGGCAGATTTCAGATCAACATGTGGCGTGGTAAGTGTTCATGATGAATTTTAATAAGGAAAAGCCTGAACACTATGAAATACAAAAACAATAAACGATAACGTGAAATAAACCAAACCGAAACAGTCCCGTGTGGCACAAACACTGACACAGGAAACAAAACACCCACAAACCAACAGTGAAACCCAAGCTACCTAAGTATGATTCTCAATCAGAGACAACTAACGACACCTGCCTCTGATTGAGAACCATACTAGGCCGAACACAGAAATAGAAAAACATAGAAACACAAAACATAGACTGCCCACCCCAACTCACGCCCTGACCATACTAAATAAAAACAAAACAAAGGAAAATCAAGGTCAGAACGTGACAACTACGTCTAGACAAAAACTTGAAAAGTTCCGTTACAGGTCGTAGAAACAAGTCAAATGATGTACGGAATCAATCTTTAGTATGTTTTTAACATAAATCATCAATGAGGTTCCAACCGGAGAATTCCATTGTCTGTAGAAAAGCACTGGAACGAGAGCTAACTCTGTTGGGACCGTGCGTCATGAGCCCGAGACACTCTGCCAGACCCATGACTCATTCAGCTCCCATTCCCCCTTCTTTATAGCAGAAGCCTGAAACAAGTTTCTAAAGACAGTTGACATCTAGTGGAAGCCTTAGGAAGTGCAATATGACCCCATTTACACTGTATATTGGAATGGAATTTTGGAATGTGGAATGGCAAAACTAAAACCTCAGATTTCCCACTTCCTGGTTGGATTTGTCTCAGGTTTTCACCTGCCATATGAGTTATGTTATACTCACAGACATCATTCAAACAGTTTTAGAAACTTCAGAGTGTCTACTATCCAATACTACTAATAATATGCATATATTAGCATCTGGGACAGCGTAGCAGGCAGTTTACCCTGGGCACCTTATTCTTCCAAGCTACTCAATACTGCCCCCCTGTCACCAATAAGTTAATTGTGATTTATTCAACCCAGATGCAAATGAAGTTGCATGATTTATAATAAACCTTGGGTGGCATGCCATAAAATCAGGGGGTCATCGACTGAATTTGTATTGATCATTATGAATCAATTTAGTTCAATTTCAAACTTATCACAGAATGTCAGATTTTGTTGTGATGAAAGGTTGAAATGTCATCTTGTGGCTCTTTTGGGAGATTCTGACATTTGAAGTTGGCAGTAGTAAGCGTGGTAGTCAGACAAGCTCATGTGTTGAATGTCTGTTTTATTGATTGAAGATAATAGTACGAAATCGATTTGTGAGCATGATTTATGCCTGTGTGAGTGGGAATTGTACTCTTTTGCTGTAGGATTATGTGCTCGCCAACAATGAACTAAGTTGTTATCATAGAGTATATGCTGGAGAGCCTTGGTTGAGTGTGGATTTTAGTTGGTCTTATTAGATTTGTTTCGCATGTCCAAAATGGTATTAATATCTGTCCTAATAACGAGATGGAATTCAGTTAATTCTAACAATATGCTGTTCAGAGAATCAAAACGTGTAGGATAGTATGAATTTGGCGGGGACATAATAATAAAGACAATTTTCTTTCCATTATGCATACATTTATGGAAAGTGATTCTGCCTTCTTGGTATTCACCTTTACCCACGATGGTCATTTTGTGTTTCTTATGTATCAATATGATTACACCTTAAGTTTTGTTTGGGGCTGATGGAAAAAGCAACCAATTTGTACAAATGGCTTTCTATTCTATGCGTGTCCTTTTGAAGCAGGTGTGTTTCTTGGAGCATTGCTATAATGTATCAACATGGTTTCTTGCTAGGATATCAAGACAGATGAAAGTTTAATAGGACAGTTTAGGCCTTCCAAATTCCAAGAGAGAATAGCGATTGTTTTTCAAATAAGAATGTGTTATTCATATTGTAGTTGTTATCCCCACCCCCTTTCCTATTCCCCAACCCCCCTTACCCTGGCCCTAACCATTTGCCCTTCAGACCTTTAAATTTAAGTTTGCAGACTTGATGAATTAGGGTGGGTAATGAAAAATAAAATGAAAACAATTACGCAAAATATAAAAACAGAAATGTAAGCCTAAACAGTCAAACAGGATGGCTGTAGAAGCAATAGCTCCGGATCCATTATCATTATCAATAGTCTTAATTACCCTAAACATAATGTACCCTCAATTTGTGTTAAGCATGTATATGCTCTATACTATACCACGTACAAAAACATTTTTAATAGAATATGCTAATGGAAAGAAATGCAGTCTATGATCTAGATTCTAGATCTTCACAATAATGAATCATGGCCTGTAGGCCAAGTCCCCGCTGGGAGAAAAATGTAGCAACGTAAATGGAAGGGGACAGCCATACATTTTTTTCATAAATAAGGAATTGTGTTTTTGCCCATATGGGACTGGCCATCTATCCTAAACAGTTTAGCCCATAGTATCCTGAGACCTGAAAAAAGCAGAACATTTCAAAAATATATATTGTTAATGATATTTTATTGTGAGTGCAAAATTGTCCTCTGTAGTGGACATTAGGACGTAAATTCATAAAAATGTACATTACAGTCAATGGGTACAATGGGTGAAGAACACAGCTGCAGCATCTGGGTGTCCACTACAGAGGACATTTCTTGATAAGCTCTTATTTAACTCTTAATATTTAGCTCTTAATAGCTTTTTAATACGAAACACATATTACACAGTCCTGACAACTAAATGTACCATTCCTGAGATATTCACTTACTAGAAACAATTTCAACATTTTAATGAATAATTACACACTTTTTTAAAAATTCCATAAAAAGGAATTTTCTAATTTTGACGACAGCCAATTTTTTTTAAACCAGGAAGATAAAGTTGTCAAGGTCACACCCCCAGACATGTGATATCATTGAAAAGCCCAGATTGTCCTCTTGAAGGGACAATAGGACTTAATACAGTGGCTTGTACAGCCTCAGAGATGAGGACCAAGAATGGATGTCCACTAGAGAGGAGAAAATGAATTGCTGGGTCTCAGGAGGATAGGGATGCAATGCACTGTAGCCCCACAAGGAAGCAATCCCAGTCTGTTTCACACATTAATATATTGTCCATTGTTCATTAATTGCAATGTCATCATTGTCTAAATTTCCTGGACCATAGGCAATATAATAAAAATCAATTCCAATGTTCAGCATTTATTATTATTATTAATGGTGTTACTTTTACCAAATTGAGGGGGTACTCACAGACATCATTCAAACAGTTTTAGAAACTTCAGAGTGTTTTCTATCAGTGCCGGAGTGAAAGGCGACTCCGGCAGCGCCGGAGTGAAGGGTGGCTCTGGCAGCTCCTGACTGATGGGCGGCTCTGGCAGCTCCTGACTGATGGGCGGCTCTAGCAGCTCCGGACTGGCGGGCGGCTCTGGCAGCTCTGGGAGCTCTGGACTGGCGGGCGGCTCTGGCAGCTCCTGACTGGCGGGCGGCTCTGGCAGATCCTGACTGGCGGGCGGCTCTGGCAGCTCCTGACAGGAGGGTGGCTCTGGCAGCTCCTGACTGGCGGGCGGCTCTGGCAGATCCTGACTGGCAGCTCCTGACTGGCGGCTCTGGCAGGCGGCTCTGGCAGCTCCTGACAGGAGGGCGGCTCCTGACTGGCGGGCGGCTCTGGCAGCTCCTGACAGGAGGGCGGCTCTGGCAGCTCCTGACTGGCGGGCGGCTCTGGCAGCTCCTGACTGGCGGGCGGCTCTGGCAGCTCCTGACAGGAGGGCGGCTCTGGCAATGTCCACCCCAACTCATGCCCTGACCAACCTAAAACAGAGACATAAACAAGGAACTAAGGTCAGGTCGTGAAGAAATGTCCTCTGTAGTGGACACCCAGATGCTGCAGCTCTGTTCTTCACCCATTGTACCCATTGACTGTAATGTACATTTTTATGAATTTACGTCCTAATGTCCACTACAGAGGACAATTTTGCACTCACAATAAAATATCAATAACAATATATATTTTTGAAATGTTCTGCTTTTTTCAGGTCTCAGGATACTATGGGCTAAACTGTTTAGGATAGATGGCCAGTCCCATATGGGCAAAAACACAATTCCTTATTCATGAAAAAAATGTATGGCTGTCCCCCTCCATTTACGTTGCTACATTTTTCTCCCAGCGGGGACTTGGCCTACAGGCCATGATTCATTATTGTGAAGATCTAGAATCTAGATCATAGACTGCATTTCTTCTCATTACCATATTATTTTTAAAATGTTTTTGTACGTGGTATAGTATAGAGCATATACATGCTTAACACAAATTGAGGGTACATTATGTTTAGGGTAATAAAGACAATATTGATAATGATAATGGATCCGGAGCTATTGCTTCTACAGCCATCCTGTTTGACTGTTTAGGCTTACATTTCTGTTTTTATATTTTGCCAAATTGTTTTCATTTTATTTTATTTTTCATTTCCCACCCTAATTCATCAAGTCTGCAAACTTAAATTTAAAGGTCTGAAGGGCAAATGGTTAGGGCTATGGACCAGGGAGGGGGGGTTGGGGAATAGGAAAGGGGGGTGGGGATAACAACTATGCTCACGAATCGATTTCATACTGTTATCTTCAATCAAGAAAACAGAAATTCAACACATGAGCTTGTCTGACCACCACGCTTACTACTGCCAACTTCAACTTTCAGAATCTCCCAAAAGAGCCACAAGATGACAATTCAACCTTTCATCAAAACAAAATCCGACATTCTGTGATAAGTTTGAAATTGAACTAAATTAATTCATAATGATCAATACAAATTCGGTCGATGACCCCCTGATTCTATGGCATGCCACCCAAGGTTTTATTATAAATAATGCAACTGCATTTGCATGTGGGTTGAATAAATCACAATTAAAGAAGATCTTGGTTAAACTGACTTGCCTAGTTAAATAAACGTTAAATATAAAACATCTATCTACACATAATACCCTATAATGACAAAGCAAAAACTGTTTTTTTAGAAATGTTTGCAAATGTATAAAAAAATAAACTATTATTCAGACCCTTGACTCAGTACTTTGTTGAACCACCTTTGGCAGCGATTACAGCCTTGTGTGTTCTTGGATATGACGCTACAAGCTTGGCACACCTGTATTTGGGGAGTTTCTCCCATTCTTCTCTGCAGACCCTCTCAAGCTCTGTCAGGTTGGATGGGGAGCGTCGCTGCACAGCTATTTTCAGGTCTCTCCAGGGATGTTTGATCGGGTTCAAGCCCAGGCTCTGGCTGGGCCACTCAAGGACATTCAGAGACGTGTCCCAAAGCCACTCCTGCATTGTCTTGGCAACAGGTTTTCATCAAGGATCTCTGTACCTTTCGCTGTTCATCTTTCCCTCGATCCTGACGAGTTTCCCAGTCCCTGGATGCTGAAAAACATCCCCTACGGCATGATGCTGCCACCACCATGCATCACCATAGTGATGGTACTAGGTTTCCTCCAGACTTCACGCTTGGCATTCAGGCCAAAGAGTTCAGAGGATTGCCAGATTGAAGAAAAAAAATAGAGATTTAAAAATGTTTTGTATCGATGAAGGTATTTCATTGGGGGATGGGGATACATTTTTATGACGGGAAATTATAATAAACACCCTAATTCACACACAGGCACACAAACACACAAACACACACATATATACACACTCACTTCGTTTGAACTCATCTTATAGCCGACCCTTGACTTTTGTATGACTTATTTTTTGTAAAATATTTGTATCTACTTGTCATGTATTAATTTTTTTAACTGGTTATATGTTTGTAGTTTGCATGTTTCAGTAATGATTAACATAAACAGAGTAAATCTCTTGTTGACTTAGCTGTTGGTATATTTGTCATTTTTATACATATTCTGTATTTCCACTGAAGAAAGCAATACTTATTCAACACACTACTGTAAATAAATGGACACTATCTGTTATAAAATGGAAATTGCTCTCTGTAAATAAATGGTGAAAAATGCTCAGTCTGAAGCCATTCGGCTATAGGTTTCATAGCCCTATAATAATGATATCAGCTTAATTAGAAAGGGTATATTTACAACCAATGGAGTATAAGATGTTGGGAATGGTGGCAGGGGAGAGTCAAATTAATTAAATACCCTAAGCCTAAGATATGTTCAATGTCAGCAGCAATTTCCAGTGAGAAATGCTCAGTCTGAAGCCATTCAGTTGTGGGTTTCACTGCCCTATAATAATTATACAAGTTATATCACCTTAAAAATGGTTTAATTACAACCTCTGGGGTATAACATGTTGAGTAAAGTGGTATAGGAAAGTCTGACATAAAACCTCTAACTTGAGTTCAGTCTTCACCAATAAGAAACAAGATGGGGCCCAGCTTCATCCTTCATGACTGGGAAAGGCTTTGATTCTAGGCCGTAGAAAATCCTACATCCATTTCATTAAATCAGAACAGGATGGAGCTACAGTGGTTCATATTACTGGTTTGCATCCCCAAAAAATACATAAGTGTGTTATACAGCAAAACACAACTAAGAACAAATTCTTATTTACAAACCCTAACCGGGACGACGCTGGGCCATTTGTGCTCTGCCCTATGGGACTGTCAATCACAGCCAGTTGTGATAGTGCCTGGAAACGAACCAGGGTCTGTAGTGACACCTCTTGCACTGAGATTGATGAGGGAGAAAAAACATGTCATCAATTTTAGAATAAGGCTGTAAAGTAACAAAATGTGGGAAAAGTAAATGTGTCTGAATACTTTCCGAATGCACTGTATTTGCACGAATTGAGTGTGAGATCGTGTTTCCACCACAGCAGTAGTCCCACCCTGAACCCAGCCAAACTACTGCACCCCATGATTCTTTTATCCTCTTGTTGATAAATGTTGTTTGTCTTGCAACATCACACTCTGTCATGCCCTCATTTTCAACCAACATCCCGTTCTGTTGTGGTCGTCTTTGAAAGTATTGGACTGACACACCCGCATGCATGCACGCACAAACACACACACACACACACACACACACACACACACACACACACACACACACACACACACACACACACACACACACACACACACACACACACACACACACACACACACACACACACACACACACACACACACACACACACACACACACACACACACACACACACTTTTACCTACGGCAAAAGAAGAACATTTGAATTAAAAAATATATATATATGAGGAGTTTGTCATGCATATTCAAAGCCTTACTTGGGACATTCTGCACATTACAAAAACATCACCCTAATATCGTACTGACATCAATGTAAGAGTCAAGATGAAGGTAGAGTTATAACCCGCGATGACCCACAAATACAGTGAATAAATCAGAGCGTTCGTCAGAGATGATTAGAATTCAACGTTATTGATCATGACTTTGAGTTCAGGGCTGTAGGTTTAAACAAAGGCCAAGGCTTCTGTCGCTGTCTGTGCTTTGTCACGCCCTGACCGTAGATTACTTTGTATGTTCCTTTTTTGTTTGGTCAGGGTGTGATTTGGGTGGGCATTCTATGATTGTATGTCTAGGTTTTTATATTTCTATGTTTCTTTCGTTGTCTCTGATTGGGAATCATATTTGGGTAGCCTGTCTTGTCACCTTGTGGGTAGTTAATTTCTGTTTAGTGTTATTCACCTTACAGGACTGTTTCACTTTTCCTTTTTGTTGTTTTGTTTATTCAGTGTTCAGTGCAATTAATAAAGATGAACACGTACCCTGCTTAATTTTGGTCCGATGATTCCTCTTCTTCCGATGAGAGCCGTTACACTTTCAAATATTAAGAGAACAGAGATTAATATGGCTGAAACTATACCCAGGTGTACACCCACTTTCTGGCTAATAATAAAACCTAAAGTGCCACAATAAGAAATAAACATCAAATCAATAAAACCACAGTACGGCACATAAAGACGCAAAAGGCCTACAATGGCTAGAGAGAAGCCAGCTAATACATGTACAGCAGTAAGCTTACTGTATGCTTCCCAGTCAAAACAGTTTGCGCGTATATTATGATTACATTTTGTGACGTTTTTGGCCGTTTTCGTCTTCCTTAGGTTTTTTTTCAGCTGTTCGTGCACACGCATTTTTTCTTGAGGCAAGTCAAAGTTTGGTAGCTGAAGTTGCTTTGTCGATGATTGGCTTTGTCAATGAAGTGGGAACATTAATTGTTTGACATTTAACGGTAGTCGACTAGTTTCCATGCCTAAAAATATACACTTGAGAAACACTGCACCAAACATCTTAGTTAGATGTAATATTGTGCGACTAATACCTCCTCAGCAAATAACTTCTAAATGAATTACAGATTTCTTGATTTGTCTTTGATACATTGACTATTTTGAGAGAGTTTTTGTGTTGTTAATACAGTGGCTCAAGAGGGACAAACAACAGCAATATTGCCATTTTTTCTTCTTTGTCAAGTGAAGGTCTGTAGGGAGTGTACGAACACAGACATTTGCTTCGCCTAACCGAGTTCTGCTAGGAGCAAACCGAACCTATACAGTGGTTGCTCCACAAAATGTTTTGTGATTACTCTGAGTTAGAGGTAGTACGTTACCCTGCGTCACTACTTCATTGCTCCAGACCAGCGCAAGGGGGAGTTAGAGCACTTATTATACTTTTGGTTCCCAAGGCGATACAGTGTCTCTAACTGTGGGCGACATAGACTTAAATAGAAACTGATAATTGTGCTTAACTTCAGTATTACTTACTAAAACTTTTGTTACAAAGGTTTTTATTCTAAGAGAAACTTAGACTACAATTAGGGTGTGAAAATGTTAGGATTATTTTGCTCTTACCATGGGACTGTAACCTATTCCCGACCGGTCATGTTGTACAGCGTCTGAGTGGTGCAGCGTCTAAGACACTGCATCGCCATGCAAACTGTGTTGCTACAGATGCTGGTTCAATACCTGTGCTGGCCTTGACTGGGAGACCCATGAGATGACTGTAGGTTTTTTGGTTTCTCTCCCCCTAAAAACAGAAATAAATAATTCTAAATAACAAACTGGCTTTATTACAAATTAGTAACAATGTCTCACCCATGTTCAAGTATGGCCTTTTTCTCACTCATTCTATATTATTTGAAAACAAAATAATCTCCAAAATATTGTTATTTTTTAAACAAAGCGATTATTATTATAATTAATTTAGAATGATATAAAAGCTCCTTGGATATTCTGACATATATTATTAACCCTGTTGTTAGCAGGACAATATATATTGGTCATATTGGTCATGACTCCCAATTGGCGCACAATGGGATTGCCTAGCAGTTCTCCAGCTGTATCCACTGACATAGCGGTGGGCGAAGCGATTTCCACGAGGGCAGGGGGCACGGAATGGGCTGCAGAGCCATGGGGAAAGGAGGAGGAGGAAGGGGGAGGGGGGTGGACCCCCACCCCGCCCTACTGGGTAGCACAGAGCAACAGTTTAAGGGGCATTGCACTAAAAATGGCGCTGACTAGGGAAATGTTCCCACTGTTGTTAGTTACATTCTGCACTTTCAAACCTAAACAATGTTTCTAATAATGAGCTGTTTATCTATTTTAAAAATTAATTGCAACCAAAGAGGACAGATGAAAAGGACATTGTTTTCATCATGCCAGCTTCTTTCTATGGTGCTACCCATTCCAGGGTTAGGACCGTAACCACGAGAGGACTTGACAATGAGCCGGAGCTGAGAGGATCACCAAAACTGGTTGTCATAATTGTTGTGTACTAAAAACGTTAATTTGTTTTTACAGAGCATTCAACCATGCCGACAACCATCCATGAAGATCAGTGGACAAAGGGCTGGACAATGGGCCACACCGAAAAAACTCATGGTTGCCAAGTAAGCGGTTAGTTTAGCTAGATTCTTAAAATGTGTATACAGCATTTGTGTGTTGGAGTCACTTTTAATTCTTAATTGATCTACAGTTTCTATCATAGGCCACTGTAATTGATGGTGTCTTGATAAATCAATTAGATTTTTTATTTTCACTGAATCTCCATTGGGTATTGGTTAGACTACAATTATACAATTACTGTGTGGAAATGTTATGCTCTTAGTACTGTAGCCTACTCCGTGTCACGTTGTACAGCGCCATATTTTCTGTTCCATCCTAACGGAGAGCCTGAGGGTTTTTAGTTTTTCTTGGAATAGAAACACCATAATAATAATCAAATTAATTCAGCTAAATTTCTTAATCAGTCCCATATACTATGTTCTTACAAAAAAAGTTTTAAATTCTCTAGTACAGCCACTATTGAAGGCTATCAAATGCTTCTCAAAGATGCCCTCTGGTGGTCAAACTAGCACGAACTAGCTTTAATTGTCAGGATTTGGCCAGGGTTGTTCCGGTTTTTGGTCACTAGATGCCCCCATTGTGCCTTTTGACCTTTTGTTTTCCCTTGATCCCCATTATTATTTGCACCTGTGCCTTGTTTCCCCTGATTGTATTTAAACCCTTTGTTTTCCTCAGTTCTTTGCTCTGTGTTTGTATGTTAGCACCCAGCCCTAGTACTCTGTGAACTCTTGTTGATCCCGTTGGACTCTCTTGTGGAATTCTGTTTTTTTTGTTCTTGTTTGTTTGTTTTTGAGTATCTTTTGAGGCTTTTTGTGCTTTACCTTCCACCTTGTGGATTTACCTTTTTTGTCTTGGAGGATTACCTTTGTTCTTGTGGAATTCCTTTTGAGGTTGTGGAGTTACATGTTTTCCTGAAGAACTTCACTTTTTACTTCATTAAATACACCGTCTCAAGTACTGCTGTGTCTGCTTCATCTTCTGGGTTCTGCCGACTATTCGTGGCTCAGTTGGTTAAGTGACTGTTTCTCACTCCGGAGACCCGGGTTCGTAACCGGGTCTTGACAGAAACACAGAGCCAAAAATGAACCCAGAGGCAGCCAGTTCCCAGGACCTTGTTGCCATGCTGTCCCACCACCAGGAGACTGTCCAATGCCACGAAGCCACCCTGGTTCAGCAAGAGGCCTTAATGGCTAGACATTCTCATCTTCTGTCGGAGATGCTGACTTCCATAAAGCAGATATCTGATCGACTTACCCCGGCAACAGTTCCCGTCCCAGTACCTCAGATTCACGTACCCATGGCAGTTAACCCTCTGGCTGAACCTAGTCTTCCACCTCCCCAATGGTTCTCAGGTGATCCAAGTGCTTGTAAAGGGTTTCTCACCCAATGTTCTCTCCTCTCCTTTGAGCTGCAACCCTCGTCGTTCCCCACCGACCGGTCTAAGATCCCATATATCATCAACCTGCTGTCGGAAAAAGCCCTGGCCTGGGCTACTGCTGTGTGGGATGCCCATAGTTCCTGCTGTGCCAGCTACTCTGCCTTTGCTGAGGAATTCAAATGAGTGTTTCAAGGCCCAAGCAGTGGTCCTGACTCAGCCAAACAGCTCCTGACTCTCCACCAAGGTTGGCGCAGCGTGACGGACTATGCCATCCAGTTCCGCACGGTGGCAGCAGCGAGTGGCTGGAACAACGAGGCGCTCACGGTGTGCTTTCTGAAAGGCCTTTCCGACACTATCCAAGATGAACTGGCCACTCGGGAACCACCGGACAATCTCGAGTCCCTGATCAAGTTGGCCTCACGCATTGACCAGCGTCTGAGAGAGAGAGAACTCAACCGTAGACCTCTAGCCCCTATCAGTCCCAGCTCCGAGTCCCCACCTTTATCCACGCTGGCTCCACCGGAACCCATGCAGATTGGACGCATCTCCCAGGCTGAGAGAGACTGCCGGATGAGGGAGCGACGCTGTCTATATTGCGGCAAACCGGGCCTTTTCCATTCCACGTGTCCCGGGCTCCAGGGAAACGCTCTGTCCCGTACAGACCGGGGGGAACTGTAACGGGAAACATAACCTCCTCCCATCCGTCCAACTCCCGTCTGCTCATTCCAGTCACCCTTTCCTGGGACAACCACAAGCTTCACCTTCAAGCCTTGGTAGACTCTGGAGCCGCAGGTAACTTCATGGATGGTGTCTGGGTGAAGGAGAATGGCGTTCCCTCTGAACCTCTAAGTGACCCCATGAGGGTTACTACATTGGATGGAAGCCCTTTGGGATCTGGACTTGTCACTCATGTCACTACCTCCTTGCGACTTTCAGTTTCACAACACCAGGAATTGATGAACTTTCATTTGATCTCCTGTTCCGAGTTACCTCTCGTCCTTGGATACCCCTGGCTTCACAGCCATAACCCTCACATCGACTGGTCTGTGGGCACTATCAAGCAGTGGGGTCCTACGTGCCAAGCTACTTGTATTTTCCCGAATTCCCCGAGTTCTACTCCCGAGTCTTTAGAATCCATCGACCTGACCCGAGTTCCCGAGTGTTACCATGACCTCAAACTGGTATTTAGCAAACAGAGGGCCACCATGCTACCACCCCATAGACCTTATGATTGCCTAATCGAACTGTTTCCGGGCACTTGCCCCCCCAGGGGTCGGATCTTTTCCCTATCTCCACCCGAACGAGCTGCTATGGATACCTACATCAAGGACGCTCTGGAAGCAGGCCTCATGCGTCCATCCACCTCCCCGGCGGGAGCAGGGTTTTTCTTTGTGGCCAAGAAAGACGGTGGATTACGTCCTTGCATCGACTACCGGGGACTCAATGCCATAACCGTTCGTAACCGTTACCCGCTACCCCTTATGGCCACAGCCTTCGAGCTGCTCCAGGAAGCAGTTGTTTTCACTAAGCTTGACCTGCGGAACGCATACCATCTTGTGCGGATCAGACCTGGTGACGAGTGGAAGACCGCTTTAAACACGCCTACTGGTCACTATGAATACTTGGTGATGCCCTTCGGCCTGACCAACGCCCCAGCGGTGTTCCAAGCGCTCATAAACGATGTGCTTAGGGATATGCTTAACATATTTGTGTTCGTTTACTTGAATGACATCCTCATCTTTTCAAGCTCTCTTCAAGAACACACAAAGCATGTCAGACAAGTACTCAAATGCCTCCTAGACAGCCATCTGTACGTTAAGCCGGAAAAATGTGAATTCCATTCATCCCGAGTACAATTCCTGGGATTTGTAGTGGAACCCGGTCGAGTCCAAATGGACCCCAGGAAGGTAGGGCGGTAGCGGATTGGCCCACCCCCAAATCCGTTAAGGAAGTTCAGCGTTTCCTGGGCTTCACTAACTTTTACCGCAAGTTCATCAAGAACTTCAGCTTGGTGGCAGCCCCTCTCTCAGCTTTAACCAAGGGTGGCAATGCAAGGTTTTTGTGGGGAAGAGAAGCTGAGACGGCCTTCCAAGGACTCAAGCAGCGCGTCCTCTCTGCTCCCATCCTGATACTACCGACTACGGATGATCCGTTTGTGGTGGAGGTAGACGCCTCAGAGGTTGGTGTTGGAACTGTCCTGTCTCAGAGGGGTGAAGACAAGAAGCTTCATCCGTGCGCTTTTTTCGCACACCGGCTTACCCTGGCTGAGAGGAACTACGATGTGGGGGATCGTGAACTCCTAGCGGTTAAGATGGCATTGAAGGAATGGAGACACTGGCTCGAGGGGGCTTCTCACCCATTTCAAGTGCTTACGGACCACAAAAATCTGGAGTATATCCAACAGGCGAAGCGGTTGAACTCTAGACAAGCTAGATGGTCTCTTTTCTTCAATCGATTCCAGTTTATCCTCACCTATCGGCCCGGGTCGAAGAATCTCAAACCGGATGCCCTGTCCCGAGTCTACGCTCCTGCCACTCGAGATGACACGGACATGCCTGTCCTTCCTGCTGCTAAGATCGTGGCTCCGATCTCGTGGAAAGTTGAGGATACCGTGAGACGAGCTCAAGCTATTGAACCGGACCTGAAAGGAGGTCCTGCCAATCGGTTGTTTGTCCCCAAGGCAGTGAGGACTCAGGTCCTTCTGTGGGGGCACTCCTCTCGCCTCACCTGTCACCCGGGCGTAGGTCGCACCTTGGAGTTCATCCAGCGTAAGTTCTGGTGGCCTACCATAAGAGAAGACGTTGCCACTTTCGTCAATGCCTGCCCTGTGTGCTGCCAGGGCAAATCTTCTCACCTCCGCCCGCAAGAACTCCTTCACCCTTTACCTGTTCCCCACAGACCCTGGTCCCATATCTCGTTGGACTTCATTACTGTCCTTCCTCCATCCCATGGCAATACTACTATCCTAGTCATAATCGACAGGTTTTCAAAGGCGGCCAGGTTCGTCCCTCTGACTAAGTTACCTTCTGCCAAGGAAATGGCTGAGTTGGTAATTAATCATGTGTTCCGAGTCTTCGGGATTCCTCAAGATATGGTTTCTGACAGAGGTCCCCAGTTCGCCTCTAGGTTTTGGAAGGCCTTCTGCCAACTCATGGGGACTTCTGCCAGTCTATCTTCGGGGTACCATCCGGAGTCCAACGGCCAAACTGAGAGGATGAATCAAGAGCTGGAAACCACCCTCCGATGTATGACTCGTAACAACCCGTCCACATGGTCGTCCTTCATTGTTTGGGCCGAATACGCGCACAACACCTTGCGCTCCTCCTCCACTGGTATGTCCCCGCACGAGTGTCAGTTTGGCTATGCCCCTCCATTGTTCCCGGACCAGGAGGCAGAAGTCAGAGTGTGTTCAGCCTTGAAGTTCGTCAGACGCTGTCGGCTTATGTGGAGGAAGACCCGTCTTAATCTTATGCATTCCTCACAGAGGTACCAACAACAAGCCAACAGACGTCGCCGTCCCGGGCCTACCCTGCGCCCCGGCCAGAGAGTCTGGCTCTCCACAAGAGACTTACCACTACGGGTGGAGTCTCGCAAGCTGTCCCAAAAATACATCGGTCCCTTTAAGGTTGCCAGGAGAGTTAACCCAGTTTCTTATCGCCTACACTTACCCAGATCCCTTAAGATTAATCCCACATTTCACATTTCCTTATTAAAACTTGTAGTTTTTTCTCCCCTTGTCCCGGCAGACAGACCTCCCCCTCCGCCTCGTGTCATTGGAGGCCAGCCGGCTTATACCGTCCATCGGATACTGGATTCCCGCCGGGTGCAGCGGTCCTGGCAGTATCTGGTGGACTGGGAAGGCTACGGTCCCGAGGAGCGCTCCTGGGTTCCTGCCAAAGACATACTGGACCCTGACCTCATTTGTCAGTTCAGGGCCCTCCACCCTGAGAGAGCTGGTAGGAACGTCAGGAGCCGTTCCTAGGGGGGGGGATTCTGTCAGGATTTGGCCAGGGTTGTTTCCGGTTTTTGGTCACTAGATGCCCCCATTGTGCCTTTTGACCTTTTGTTTTTGTTATGCAGGTGAATGAGGACCCAAAAGCGACTTGGCGAAAACAGAGTCTTTAATCCAGTAAAGTAAATTTACAATCATAAGGCATAATTCCACTCGTAATGACGAGAACAGACTGGAGACTCGATCAAGAACTGCAGGTTGCCTCGGGAAGGCACTTGAACGTAGCAGACTCAGACACCTGCTCACCACGCAGCATCTGAGGGAAACACGACACGACAGGGCGATACACAGACACAGCACGGTGAACAATAGACAAGGATCCGACAGGGCAGAAACGGAAAACAAGGGGAGAAATAGGGACTCTAATCAGGGAAAAAGATAGTGAACAGGTGTGGGAAGACTAAATGATTGATTAGGGGAATAGGAACAGCTGGGAGCAGGAACGGAACGATAGAGAGAAGAGAGAGAGGAAGGGAGAGAGAAAAGGGGAACGAACCTAAAAAGACCAGCAGGGGGAAAATGAACAGAGGGAAAAGCAAAATGACAAGACAATCTAAGACAAAACATGACAGTTTTCCCTTCATCCCCATTATTATTTGCACCTGTGCCTTGTTTCCCCTGATTGTATTTAAACCCTTTGTTTTCCTCAGTTCTTTGCTCTGTGTTTGTATGTTAGCACCCAGCCCTAGTACTCTGTGAACTCTTGTTGATCCCGGTGGACTCTCTTGTGGAATTCTGTTTTTTTTGTTCTTGTTTGTTTGTTTTTGAGTATCTTTTGAGGCTTTTTGTGCTTTACCTTCCACCTTGTGGATTTACCTTTTTTGTCTTGGAGGATTACCTTTGTTCTTGTGGAATTCCTTTTGAGGTTGTGGAGTTACATGTTTTCCTGAAGAACTTCACTTTTTACTTCATTAAATACACCGTCTCAAGTACTGCTGTGTCTGCTTCATCTTCTGGGTTCTGCCGACTATTCGTGGCTCAGTTGGTTAAGTGACTGTTTCTCACTCCGGAGACCCGGGTTCGTAACCGGGTCTTGACAGAAACACAGAGCCAAAAATGAACCCAGAGGCAGCCAGTTCCCAGGACCTTGTTGCCATGCTGTCCCACCACCAGGAGACTGTCCAATGCCACGAAGCCACCCTGGTTCAGCAAGAGGACTTAATGGCTAGACATTCTCATCTTCTGTCGGAGATGCTGACTTCCATAAAGCAGATATCTGATCGACTTACCCCGGCAACAGTTCCCGTCCCAGTACCTCAGATTCACGTACCCATGGCAGTTAACCCTCTGGCTGAACCTAGTCTTCCACCTCCCCAATGGTTCTCAGGTGATCCAAGTGCTTGTAAAGGGTTTCTCACCCAATGTTCTCTCCTCTCCTTTGAGCTGCAACCCTCGTCGTTCCCCACCGACCGGTCTAAGATCCCATATATCATCAACCTGCTGTCGGAAAAAGCCCTGGCCTGGGCTACTGCTGTGTGGGATGCCCATAGTTCCTGCTGTGCCAGCTACTCTGCCTTTGCTGAGGAATTCAAATGAGTGTTTCAAGGCCCAAGCAGTGGTCCTGACTCAGCCAAACAGCTCCTGACTCTCCACCAAGGTCGGCGCAGCGTGACGGACTATGCCATCCAGTTCCGCACGGTGGCAGCAGCGAGTGGCTGGAACAACGAGGCGCTCACGGTGTGCTTTCTGAAAGGCAACTGGCCACTCGGGAACCACCGGACAATCTCGAGTCCCTGATCAAGTTGGCCTCACGCATTGACCAGCGTCTGAGAGAGAGAGAACTCAACCGTAGACCTCTAGCCCCTATCAGTCCCAGCTCCGAGTCCCCACCTTTATCCACGCTGGCTCCACCGGAACCCATGCAGATTGGACGCATCTCCCAGGCTGAGAGAGACTGCCGGATGAGGGAGCGACGCTGTCTATATTGCGGCAAACCGGGCCTTTTCCATTCCACGTGTCCCGGGCTCCAGGGAAACGCTCTGTCCCGTACAGACCGGGGGGAACTGTAACGGGAAACATAACCTCCTCCCATCCGTCCAACTCCCGTCTGCTCATTCCAGTCACCCTTTCCTGGGACAACCACAAGCTTCACCTTCAAGCCTTGGTAGACTCTGGAGCCGCAGGTAACTTCATGGATGGTGTCTGGGTGAAGGAGAATGGCGTTCCCTCTGAACCTCTAAGTGACCCCATGAGGGTTACTACATTGGATGGAAGCCCTTTGGGATCTGGACTTGTCACTCATGTCACTACCTCCTTGCGACTTTCAGTTTCACAACACCAGGAATTGATGAACTTTCATTTGATCTCCTGTTCCGAGTTACCTCTCGTCCTTGGATACCCCTGGCTTCACAGCCATAACCCTCACATCGACTGGTCTGTGGGCACTATCAAGCAGTGGGGTCCTACGTGCCAAGCTACTTGTATTTTCCCGAATTCCCCGAGTTCTACTCCCGAGTCTTTAGAATCCATCGACCTGACCCGAGTTCCCGAGTGTTACCATGACCTCAAACTGGTATTTAGCAAACAGAGGGCCACCATGCTACCACCCCATAGACCTTATGATTGCCTAATCGAACTGTTTCCGGGCACTTGCCCCCCCAGGGGTCGGATCTTTTCCCTATCTCCACCCGAACGAGCTGCTATGGATACCTACATCAAGGACGCTCTGGAAGCAGGCCTCATGCGTCCATCCACCTCCCCGGCGGGAGCAGGGTTTTTCTTTGTGGCCAAGAAAGACGGTGGATTACGTCCTTGCATCGACTACCGGGGACTCAATGCCATAACCGTTCGTAACCGTTACCCGCTACCCCTTATGGCCACAGCCTTCGAGCTGCTCCAGGAAGCAGTTGTTTTCACTAAGCTTGACCTGCGGAACGCATACCATCTTGTGCGGATCAGACCTGGTGACGAGTGGAAGACCGCTTTAAACACGCCTACTGGTCACTATGAATACTTGGTGATGCCCTTCGGCCTGACCAACGCCCCAGCGGTGTTCCAAGCGCTCATAAACGATGTGCTTAGGGATATGCTTAACATATTTGTGTTCGTTTACTTGAATGACATCCTCATCTTTTCAAGCTCTCTTCAAGAACACACAAAGCATGTCAGACAAGTACTCAAATGCCTCCTAGACAGCCATCTGTACGTTAAGCCGGAAAAATGTGAATTCCATTCATCCCGAGTACAATTCCTGGGATTTGTAGTGGAACCCGGTCGAGTCCAAATGGACCCCAGGAAGGTAGGGGCGGTAGCGGATTGGCCCACCCCCAAATCCGTTAAGGAAGTTCAGCGTTTCCTGGGCTTCACTAACTTTTACCGCAAGTTCATCAAGAACTTCAGCTTGGTGGCAGCCCCTCTCTCAGCTTTAACCAAGGGTGGCAATGCAAGGTTTTTGTGGGAAAGAGAAGCTGAGACGGCCTTCCAAGGACTCAAGCAGCGCGTCCTCTCTGCTCCCATCCTGATACTACCGACTACGGATGATCCGTTTGTGGTGGAGGTAGACGCCTCAGAGGTTGGTGTTGGAACTGTCCTGTCTCAGAGGGGTGAAGACAAGAAGCTTCATCCGTGCGCTTTTTTCGCACACCGGCTTACCCTGGCTGAGAGGAACTACGATGTGGGGATCGTGAACTCCTAGCGGTTAAGATGGCATTGAAGGAATGGAGACACTGGCTCGAGGGGGCTTCTCACCCATTTCAAGTGCTTACGGACCACAAAAATCTGGAGTATATCCAACAGGCGAAGCGGTTGAACTCTAGACAAGCTAGATGGTCTCTTTTCTTCAATCGATTCCAGTTTATCCTCACCTATCGGCCCGGGTCGAAGAATCTCAAACCGGATGCCCTGTCCCGAGTCTACGCTCCTGCCACTCGAGATGACACGGACATGCCTGTCCTTCCTGCTGCTAAGATCGTGGCTCCGATCTCGTGGAAAGTTGAGGATACCGTGAGACGAGCTCAAGCTATTGAACCGGACCTGAAAGGAGGTCCTGCCAATCGGTTGTTTGTCCCCAAGGCAGTGAGGACTCAGGTCCTTCTGTGGGGGCACTCCTCTCGCCTCACCTGTCACCCGGGCGTAGGTCGCACCTTGGAGTTCATCCAGCGTAAGTTCTGGTGGCCTACCATAAGAGAAGACGTTGCCACTTTCGTCAATGCCTGCCCTGTGTGCTGCCAGGGCAAATCTTCTCACCTCCGCCCGCAAGAACTCCTTCACCCTTTACCTGTTCCCCACAGACCCTGGTCCCATATCTCGTTGGACTTCATTACTGTCCTTCCTCCATCCCATGGCAATACTACTATCCTAGTCATAATCGACAGGTTTTCAAAGGCGGCCAGGTTCGTCCCTCTGACTAAGTTACCTTCTGCCAAGGAAATGGCTGAGTTGGTAATTAATCATGTGTTCCGAGTCTTCGGGATTCCTCAAGATATGGTTTCTGACAGAGGTCCCCAGTTCGCCTCTAGGTTTTGGAAGGCCTTCTGCCAACTCATGGGGACTTCTGCCAGTCTATCTTCGGGGTACCATCCGGAGTCCAACGGCCAAACTGAGAGGATGAATCAAGAGCTGGAAACCACCCTCCGATGTATGACTCGTAACAACCCGTCCACATGGTCGTCCTTCATTGTTTGGGCCGAATACGCGCACAACACCTTGCGCTCCTCCTCCACTGGTATGTCCCCGCACGAGTGTCAGTTTGGCTATGCCCCTCCATTGTTCCCGGACCAGGAGGCAGAAGTCAGAGTGTGTTCAGCCTTGAAGTTCGTCAGACGCTGTCGGCTTATGTGGAGGAAGACCCGTCTTAATCTTATGCATTCCTCACAGAGGTACCAACAACAAGCCAACAGACGTCGCCGTCCCGGGCCTACCCTGCGCCCCGGCCAGAGAGTCTGGCTCTCCACAAGAGACTTACCACTACGGGTGGAGTCTCGCAAGCTGTCCCAAAAATACATCGGTCCCTTTAAGGTTGCCAGGAGAGTTAACCCAGTTTCTTATCGCCTACACTTACCCAGATCCCTTAAGATTAATCCCACATTTCACATTTCCTTATTAAAACTTGTAGTTTTTTCTCCCCTTGTCCCGGCAGACAGACCTCCCCCTCCGCCTCGTGTCATTGGAGGCCAGCCGGCTTATACCGTCCATCGGATACTGGATTCCCGCCGGGTGCAGCGGTCCTGGCAGTATCTGGTGGACTGGGAAGGCTACGGTCCCGAGGAGCGCTCCTGGGTTCCTGCCAAAGACATACTGGACCCTGACCTCATTTGTCAGTTCAGGGCCCTCCACCCTGAGAGAGCTGGTAGGAACGTCAGGAGCCGTTCCTAGGGGGGGGGGGGATTCTGTCAGGATTTGGCCAGGGTTGTTTCCGGTTTTTGGTCACTAGATGCCCCCATTGTGCCTTTTGACCTTTTGTTTTTGTTATGCAGGTGAATGAGGACCCAAAAGCGACTTGGCGAAAACAGAGTCTTTAATCCAGTAAAGTAAATTTACAATCATAAGGCATAATTCCACTCGTAATGACGAGAACAGACTGGAGACTCGATCAAGAACTGCAGGTTGCCTCGGGAAGGCACTTGAACGTAGCAGACTCAGACACCTGCTCACCACGCAGCATCTGAGGGAAACACGACACGACAGGGCGATACACAGACACAGCACGGTGAACAATAGACAAGGATCCGACAGGGCAGAAACGGAAAACAAGGGGAGAAATAGGGACTCTAATCAGGGAAAAAGATAGTGAACAGGTGTGGGAAGACTAAATGATTGATTAGGGGAATAGGAACAGCTGGGAGCAGGAACGGAACGATAGAGAGAAGAGAGAGAGGAAGGGAGAGAGAAAAAGGGGAACGAACCTAAAAAGACCAGCAGGGGGAAAATGAACAGAGGGAAAAGCAAAATGACAAGACAATCTAAGACAAAACATGACAGTTTTCCCTTCATCCCCATTATTATTTGCACCTGTGCCTTGTTTCCCCTGATTGTATTTAAACCCTTTGTTTTCCTCAGTTCTTTGCTCTGTGTTTGTATGTTAGCACCCAGCCCTAGTACTCTGTGAACTCTTGTTGATCCCGGTGGACTCTCTTGTGGAATTCTGTTTTTTTTGTTCTTGTTTGTTTGTTTTTGAGTATCTTTTGAGGCTTTTTGTGCTTTACCTTCCACCTTGTGGATTTACCTTTTTTGTCTTGGAGGATTACCTTTGTTCTTGTGGAATTCCTTTTGAGGTTGTGGAGTTACCTGTTTTCCTGAAGAACTTCACTTTTTACTTCATTAAATACACTGTCTCAAGTACTGCTGTGTCTGCCTCATCTTCTGGGTTCTGCCGACTATTCGTGGCTCAGTTGGTTAAGTGACTGTTTCTCACTCCGGAGACCCGGGTTCGTAACCGGGTCCTGACATTAATGGTTACAATGGCTGTCATAGAATTCTGCGGCACCATGCAAGCTGTGCTGCAGTACGCTGCAACTTTTAAAGGATGAACCACTGTATGTCCGGATACCTTTAGGCCTACACTTTAAAAGCCTCTCAAAACAGGTGGGTCTTAAGCCTGGTTTTAAAACTAACAATGCTTTTCAGTAGCTCTGTAAACAATGAAACAACATCAGGACTAACCCACACCTAAAATTCCACTTTTTAGTTAATAGATAGGATGAAATATTGTACCGCACCTACTGGAGTTACTGGCTTACGTATTGTGATGTTGCAGGTATCCTTTACCATGTAGGTATAGTGTTTTATATACATACTAATTAATATGCTATTAACATTTTCACATTTTAACAAATATTTTTCATTGTTGATGTTATAGAATCTTTTATGAACGTACTTGATGCAGTCTGTTTTCCAGTTCCACCTCTATCATACACAGGCTCGCCTCAGGGGAGAGACGGGCACCAAGAATCACAATATATATCTAATCTATCTAGTGAGGCAGAGCCTTAGGGGATGCTATCTCTCTGCAGTGTGTCATAGAGTTATAGAGATGATCCTTGGAGCTGTAGGCTGGCTGGATGCTATCTCTCTGCAGTGTGTCATAGAGTTATAGAGATGATCCTTGGAGCTGTAGGCTGGCTGGATGCTATCTCTCTGCAGTGTGTCATAGAGTTATAGAGATGATCCTTGGAGCTGTAGGCTGGCTGGATGCTATCTCTCTACAGTGTGTCATAGAGTTATAGAGATGATCCTTGGAGCTGTAGGCTGGCTGGATGCTATCTCTCTGCAGTGTGTCATAGAGTTATAGAGATGATCCTTGGAGCTGTAGGCTGGCTGGATGCTATCTCTCTGCAGTGTGTCATAGAGTTATAGAGATGATCCTTGGAGCTGTAGGCTGGCTGGATGCCATCTCTCTGCAGTGTGTCATAGAGTTATAGAGATGATCCTTGGAGCTGTAGGCTGGCTGGATGCTATCTCTCTGCAGTGTGTCATAGAGTTATAGAGATGATCCTTGGAGCTGTAGGCTGGCTGGATGCTATCTCTCTGCAGTGTGTCATAGAGTTATAGAGATGATCCTTGGAGCTGTAGGCTGGCTGGATGCTATCTCTCTGCAGTGTGTTATAGAGTTATAGAGATGATCCTTGGAGCTGTAGGCTGGCTGGATGCCATCTCTCTGCAGTGTGTCATAGAGTTATAGAGATGATCCTTGGAGCTGTAGGCTGGCTGGATGCTATCTCTCTGCAGTGTGTCATAGAGTTATAGAGATGATCCTTGGAGCTGTAGGCTGGCTGGATGCTATCTCTCTGCAGTGTGTCATAGAGTTATAGAGATGATCCTTGGAGCTGTAGGCTGGCTGGATGCTATCTCTCTGCAGTGTGTCATAGAGTTATAGAGATGATCCTTGGAGCTGTAGGCTGGCTGGATGCTATCTCTCTGCAGTGTGTCATAGAGTTATAGAGATGATCCTTGGAGCTGTAGGCTGGCTGGATGCCATCTCTCTGCAGTGTGTCATAGAGTTATAGAGATGATCCTTGGAGCTGTAGGCTGGCTGGATGCTATCTCTCTGCAGTGTGTCATAGAGTTATACAGATGATCCTTGGAGCTGTAGGCTGGCTGGATGCTATCTCTCTGCAGTGTGTCATAGAGTTATACAGATGATCCTTGGAGCTGTAGGCTGGCTGGATGCTATCTCTCTGCAGTGTGTCATAGAGTTATAGAGATGATCCTTGGAGCTGTAGGCTGGCTGGATGCTATCTCTCTGCAGTGTGTCATGGAGTTATAGAGATGATCCTTGGAGCTGTAGGCTGGCTGGATGCTATCTCTCTGCAGTGTGTCATAGAGTTATAGAGATGATCCTTGGAGCTGTAGGCTGGCCGGATGCTATCTCTCTGCAGTGTGTCATAGAGTTATAGAGATGATCCTTGGAGCTGTAGGCTGGCCGGATGCTATCTCTCTGCAGTGTGTCATAGAGTTATAGAGATGATCCTTGGAGCTGTAGGCTGGCCGGATGCTATCTCTCTGCAGTGTGTCATAGAGTTATAGAGATGATCCTTGGAGCTGTAGGCTGGCCGGATGCTATCTCTCTGCAGTGTGTCATAGAGTTATAGAGATGATCCTTGGAGCTGTAGGCTGGCCGGAAGCTATCTCTCTGCAGTGTGTCATAGAGTTATAGAGATGATCCTTGGAGCTGTAGGCTGGCCGGATGCTATCTCTCTGCAGTGTGTCATAGAGTTATAGAGATGATCCTTGGAGCTGTAGGCTGGCTGGATGCTATCTCTCTGCAGTGTGTCATAGAGTTATAGAGATTATCCTTGGAGCTGTAGGCTGGCCGGATGCTACCTCTCTGCAGTGTGTCATAGAGTTATAGAGATGATCCTTGGAGCTGTAGGCTGGCCGGATGCTATCTCTCTGCAGTGTGTCATAGAGTTATAGAGATGATTCTTGGAGCTGTAGGCTGGCCGGATGCTATCTCTCTGCAGTGTGTCATAGAGTTATAGAGATGATCCTTGGAGCTGTAGGCTGGCCGGATGCTATCTCTCTGCAGTGTGTCATAGAGTTATAGAGATGATCCTTGGAGCTGTAGGCTGGCCGGATGCTATCTCTCTGCAGTGTGTCATAGAGTTATAGAGATGATCCTTGGAGCTGTAGGCTGGCTGGATGCTATCTCTCTGCAGTGTGTCATAGAGTTATAGAGATGATCCTTGGAGCTGTAGGCTGGCTGGATGATATCTCTCTGCAGTGTGTCATAGAGTTATAGAGATGATCCTTGGAGCTGTAGGCTGGCTGGATGCTATCTCTCTGCAGTGTGTCATAGAGTTATAGAGATGATCCTTGGAGCTGTAGGCTGGCCGGATGCTATCTCTCTGCAGTGTGTCATAGAGTTATAGAGATGATCTTTGGAGCTGTAGGCTGGCTGGCTACTATCTCTCTGCAGTGTGTCATAGAGTTATAGAGATGATCCTTGGAGCTGTAGGCTGGCTGGATACTATGCCGTTTGACATATATCCATGTGGCAAACTCTTACCTAAAGACTTCAGCTTTCACTTACTCTAAACTCTGACACCTTGTTCAGTTCCTCAAACCCACTCCTCCTTTCACAGCAACAACTGTCCATATGGATATGTCAGAACTCACCAGCTCAATCAAACGACTAGTCAGATCTCCGTAGAGTCAAATAAGGATGTGCACACATTACAATACCCTGTGCAAGTGATGAATTCATACACTACATCATACTTCTGTGTGTATCTCTCTGATCTTTTCAATGGGCTTGATGATTATATCATCAAATTCATTAAATGCTTCCATTATGTTTTTGCGCTGAAGACCATTGTGCCACGTTTTTGCCCATTGAAGAGCATTCAAAAAGCCTACAAATTCAAAAATGACAAGGCTACTTGCTGCATCACCTGAATAGAGTATGGTTGAGGTTGAGTGAAAACCGAGAGAAAGGGCTGAAAAGTGCTGCGAAGTAGACTAAACTAATGAGCAATTTTACTAAAGTTGCAGCCAAGTGTTCTTTTATTAACTCACTGCCGTTCTGTCAACACGTTAAAGAGTATTTATGTTTTCAGTTACATACGCCCACTCAGTACATTACTTTTGTGACCAACTTTTTACTTATTTTAGTAAATGTTTTTTTGGGGGGGGGGGTTGCATGTAAAAAACAAACAATCAAAGAAATGCATTCAAAGATAATACCGGGATCGATATGACAACTACCCGTGAAATAGAGGGCGCCAAATTCATAACAACAGAAATCTTATAATTACAATTCCTAAAACATACATGTGTCTTATATCATTTTAAAGCTATTCTCGTTGTTAATCCCACCAAAGTGTCCGATTTCAAATATGCTTTTCAGCGAAAGCACTACAAACGATTATGTTAGGTCTCCACCAAACCACAATAAGCACAGCCATTTTCCAGCTAAATATAGCATTCACAAAAAGCAGAAATAAAGATAAAATGAATCACTAACCTTGAATTATCTTCATCAGATGACACTCATAGGACTTCATGTTAGACAATACATGCATGTTTTGTTTGATAAAGTTCATATTTATATTTAAAAAATCAGAGTTTACATTGGCGCGTTAGATTCACTAGTTCCAAAAACATCAAGTGATTTCGCATAGCCACATCATTCAACAGAAATACTCATCATAAAAGTAGATGATAATACAAGTTATACACATGGAATTATAGATATACCCGTCTGTAATGCAACCGCTGTGTCAGATTTCAAAAAAACTTTACGGAAAAAGAAACGCATGCAATAATCTGAGACGGCACTCAAAAGCAAAAACAGCACAGCCGCAAAGATGGCGTCAACATAAACAAGAATATTCCCTAACCTTTGATGATCTTCATCAGAAAGCACTCCAGGAATCCCAGGTCCACAATAAATGTTTGTTTTGTTAAAAAATGTCCGTTATTTATGTCCAAATACCTTCTTTTGTTAGCGCGTTTTGGTATACACATCCAAATGCTAATTCTGGTCAGCATTATATCGGACAAAAACTTCAAAAAGTGATATTACCGGTCGAATAAATATTTCAAACTAAGTACAGAATCAATCATTAGGATGTTTTTAACATATAGCTTCGATAAATTTCCAACCGGACTATTCCTTCTTGTTTACGTGAGCAATGGAAGTCAAGTGACTACCATGAGGAAAAAGCGCAGTCACAAAATGGCTGCTTGATGGACATCTGATATATTCTGCTCTCATTCACTCCCACAACAACATAGAAGCCTCATTCTAATTTATATTGATGGTTGACATCTAGTGGAACCCCTAGGCAGTGTAACATCATTCCTATCTCAAGGGGATTTCATTGGGGACTCTGGTACATACAAACTCAGATTTCTGACTTCCTGATTCAATTTCAACTCAGGAATTTGCCTGCCAATATTTTTTATTTTTTTTATTTTTAAATTTTACCTTTATTTAACCAGGCAAGTCAGTTAAGAACATATTCTTATTTTCAATGATGGCCTGGGAACAGTGGGTTAACTGCCTGTTCAGGGGCAGAACGACAGATTTGTACCTTGTCAGCTCGGGGGTTAGAACTCGCAACCTTCCGCTTACTAGTCCAACGCTCTAACCACTAGGCTACGTTGCCACGTAGCCTAGTGGTTATGTTATACTCACAGACATCATTCAAACTTTAGGGTGTTTTCTATCCAATACTAATAATAATATGCATATATTAGCAACTATGACTGAGGAGCAGGCCGTTTAATATGGGCACCTTTCACTCAAGCTACTCAATACGTCTTTTCCGGTCACAACTTGCAGACTTGTTTTCGAGTTGCTGTGCGTCTTGTTGCCAACCTATTTTGCTACCTGACAAGGTTACGGTTTTTACTTTTTAATTACCGTTTATATATATATTTTTTTTTCCTCAACTTTTTCACTCCGGACGCTTTATCTGGACACGATTCGTCAGGACCTCCAACAGCCGAAGCTAAGTAGTAACATTGACATGATGCCTTCTAATTGCAGTCGCTGTACTCGCCTTACGGTGAGGATAGCTGTGCTACAAGCCCAGCTTCAGACGCAATCGTTAGGCAAGGGTAATTTCAGTGTAGGAAAGGATGAAACAGCGTCTGTGCCACCAGTAAGTACAGATAGTAGTATAAATCCCCTGGCACAGTCCCCGCAGCCGGACAACTTTCTCACGGTTTCTGGAAGGAAATGCTGTAGGAACGCTCAACCGGTGTCGCTCATTCAGCCGACAGAAATTTTCAACCGGTTTTCCCCATTAAGCAGCAAGTCGGAGTCAGAGGCCGAGTCTTCTCTGGTCTCTACTCCTCCCGTTACGGGGTCTGAGACGCCGAAGCTTCCCACCATTAGCTCTGACAAATTGAAAACCCTAGTCATTGGCGACTCCATTACCCGCAGTATTAGACTTAAAACGAATCATCCAGCGATCATACACTGATTACCAGGGAGCGGGGCTACCGACGTTAAGGCTAATCTGAAGATGGTGCTGGCTAAAGCTAAAACTGGCGAGTGTACGTCGGCACCAACGATGTTAGGATGAAACAGTCAGAGATCACCAAGCGCAACATAGTTTCTGCGTGTAAATCAGCTAGAAAGATGTGTCGGCATCGAGTAATTGTCTCTGGCCCCCTCCCAGTTAGGGGGAGTGATGAGCTCTACAGCAGTCTCACAACTCAATCGCTGGTTGAAAACTGTTTTCTGCCCCTCCCAAAAGATAGAATTTGTAGATAATTGGCCCTCTTTCTGGGACTCACCCACAAACAGGACCAAGCCTGACCTGTTGAGGAGAGACGGACTCCATCCGAGCTGGAGGGGTGCTCTCATCTTATCTACCAACATAGACAGGGCTCTAACTCCTCTAGCTCCACAATGAAATAGGGTGCAGGCCAGGCAGCAGGCTGTTAGCCAGCCTGCCAGCATAGTGAAGTCTGCCACTAGCACAGTCAGTGTAGTCAGCTCAGTCATCACCATTGAGAACGTGTCTGTGCCTCGACCTAGGTTGGGCAAAACTAAACATGGCGGTGTTCGCCTTAGCAATCTCACTAGGATAAAGACCACCTCCATTCCTGTCATTATTGAAAGAGATCATGATACCTCACATCTCAAAATAGGGCTACTTAATGTTAGATCCCTTACTTCAAAGGCAATTATAGTCAATTAACTAATCACTGATCATAATCTTGATGTGATTGGCCTGACTGGAACATGGCTTAAGCCTGGTGAATTGACTGTGTTAAATGAGGCCTCACCTCCTGGCTACATTAGTGACCATATCCCCTGTGCATCCCGCAAATGCGGAGGTGTTGCTAACATTTACGATAGCAAATTTCAATTTACAAAAAAAATGACGTTTTCGTGTTTTGAGCTTCTAGTCATGAAATCTATGCAGCCTACTCAATCACTTTTTATAGCTACTGTTTACAGGCCTCCTGGGCCATATACAGCGTTCCTCACTGAGTTCCCTGAATTCCTATCGGACCTTGTAGTCATAGCAGATAATATTCTAATCTTTGGTGACTTTAATATTCACATGGAAAAGTCCACAGACCCACTCCAAAAGGCTTTCGGAGCCATCATCGACTCAGTGGGTTTTGTCCAACATGTCTCTGGACCCATTCACTGTCACAGTCATACGCTGGACCTAGTTTTGTCCCATGGAATAAATGTTGTGTCATGTTTTGTCTTAGATTGTCTTGTCATTTTGCTTTTCCCTCTGTTCATTTTCCCCCTGCTGGTCTTTTTAGGTTCGTTCCCCTTTTTCTCTCTCCCTTCCTCTCTCTCTTCTCTCTATCGTTCTGTTCCTGCTCCCAGCTGTTCCTATTCCCCTAATCAATCATTTAGTCTTCCCACACCTGTTCCCGATCCTTTTCCCTGATTAGAGTCCCTATTTCTCTCCTTGTTTTCCGTTCCTGCCCTGTCGGATCCTTGTCTATTGTTCACCGTGCTGTGTCTATGTATCGCCCTGTCGTGTCGTGTTTCCCTCAGATGCTGCGTGGTGAGCAGGTGTCTGAGTCTGCTACGTTCAAGTGCCTTCCCGAGGCAACCTGCAGTTCTTGATCAAGTCTCCAGTCTGTTCTCGTCATTACGAGTAGTATTATGCCTTTTGATTGTAAAGTTACTATACTGGATTAAAAAGCTCTGTTTTCGCCAAGTCGCTTTTGGGTCCTCATTCACCTGCATAACAGAAGGATCCGACCAAGGAATGGACCCAGCGACTACAGATGCTCGTAACACTGCCGTCGAGATCCAAGGAGCCATGCTCGGCAGACACGAGCAGGAATTGTCTGCTGCTCGCCATGCCGTGGAGAACCTGGCCGCTCAGGTTTCCGACCTCTCTGGACAGTTCCAGAGTCTTCGTCTCGTGCCACCTGTTACTTCCTGGCCTGCCGAGCCTCCGGAACCTAGGGTTAATAACCCACCTTGCTACTCCGGGCAGCCCACGGAGTGCCGCTCCTTTCTCACCCAGTGTGATATTGTGTTCTCTCTCCAACCCAACACATACTCTAGCGAGAGAGCTCGGGTTGCTTACGTCATTTCACTCCTTATTGGCCGGGCTCGAGAGTGGGGCACAGCTATCTGGGAGGCAAGGGCTGATTGTTCTAACAATTACCAGAACTTTAAAGAGGAGATGATTCGGGTTTTTGACCGTTCAGTTTTTGGTAGGGAGGCTTCTAGGGCCCTGGCTTCCCTATGCCAAGGTGATCGATCCATAACGGATTACTCTATAGAGTTTCGCACTCTTGCTGCCTCTAGTGACTGGAACGAGCCGGCGCTGCTCGCTCGTTTTCTGGAGGGACTCCACGCAGTGGTCAAAGATGAGATTCTCTCTCGGGAGGTTCCTTCCAGTGTGGACTCTTTGATTGCTCTCGCCATCCGCATAAAACGACGGGTAGATCTTCGTCACCAAGCTCGTGGAAGAGAGCTCGCGTCAACGGTGTTTCCCTGCTCCGCATCGCAACCATCTCCCTCCTCTGGCTCAGAGACTGAGCCCATGCAGCTGGGAGGTATTCGCATCTCGACCAAGGAGAGGGAACGGAGGATCACCAACCGCCTGTGCCTCTATTGCGGATTTGATGGACATTTTGTCAATTCATGTCCAGTAAAGGCCAGAGCTCATCAGTAAGCGGAGGGCTACTGGTGAGCGCTACTACTCAGGTCTCTTCATCTAGATCCTGTACTACTATGTCGGTCCATCTACGCTGGACCGGTTCGGGTGCTACATGCAGTGCCTTGATTGACTCTGGGGCTGAGGGTTGTTTCATGGACGAAGCATGGGCTCGGAAACATGACATTCCTTTCAGACAGTTAGACAAGCCTACGCCCATGTTTGCCTTAGATGGTAGTCATCTTCCCAGTATCAGATTTGAGACACTACCTTTAACTCTCACAGTATCTGGTAACCACAGTGAGACTATTTCTTTTTTGATTTTTCGTTCACCTTTTACACCTGTTGTTTTGGGTCATCCCTGGCTAGTATGTCATAATCCTTCTATTAATTGGTCTAGTAATTCTATCCTATCCTGGAACGTTTCTTGTCATGTGAAGTGTTTAATGTCTGCCATCCCTCCCATTTCTTCTGTCCCCACTTCTCAGGAGGAACCTGGCGATTTGACAGGAGTGCCGGAGGAATATCATGATCTGCGCACGGTCTTCAGTCGGTCCCGAGCCAACTCCCTTCCTCCTCACCGGTCGTATGATTGTAGTATTGATCTCCTTCCGGGGACCACTCCTCCTCGGGGTAGACTATACTCTCTGTCGGCTCCCGAACGTAAGGCTCTCGAGGATTATTTATCTGTGTCTCTTGACGCCGGTACCATAGTGCCTTCTTCCTCTCCGGCCGGGGCGGGGTTCTTTTTGTTAAGAAGAAGGACGGTACTCTGCGCCCCTGCGTGGATTATCGAGGGCTGAATGACATAACGGTTAAGAATCGTTATCCGCTTCCCCTTATGTCATCAGCCTTCGAGATTCTGCAGGAGCCAGGTGCTTTACTAAGTTGGACCTTCGTAACGCTTACCATCTCGTGCGCATCAGAGAGGGGACGAGTGGAAAACGGCGTTTAACACTCCGTTAGGGCATTTTGAGTACCGGGTTCTGCCGTTTGGTCTCGCCAATGCGCCAGCTGTTTTTCAGGCATTAGTTAATGATGTTCTGAGAGACATGCTGAACATCTTTGTTTTTGTCTATCTTGACGATATCCTGATTTTTTCACCGTCACTCGAGATTCATGTTCAGCACGTTCAACGTGTTCTACAGCGCCTTTTAGAGAATTGTCTCTACGTGAAGGCTGAGAAGTGCTCTTTTCATGTCTCCTCCGTTACTTTTCTCGGTTCCGTTATTTCCGCTGAAGGCATTCAGATGGATTCCGCTAAGGTCCAAGCTGTCAGTGATTGGCCCGTTCCAAGGTCACGTGTCGAGTTGCAGCGCTTTTTAGGTTTCGCTAATTTCTATCGGCGTTTCATTCGTAATTTCGGTCAAGTTGCTGCCCCTCTCACAGCTCTTACTTCTGTCAAGACGTGTTTTAAGTGGTCCGGTTCCGCCCAGGGAGCTTTTGATCTTCTAAAAGAACGTTTTACGTCCGCTCCTATCCTCGTTACTCCTGACGTCACTAGACAATTCATTGTCGAGGTTGACGCTTCAGAGGTAGGCGTGGGAGCCATTCTATCCCAGCGCTTCCAGTCTGACGATAAGGTTCATCCTTGCGCTTATTTTTCTCATCGCCTGTCGCCATCTGAGCGCAACTATGATGTGGGTAACCGCGAACTGCTCGCCATCCGCTTAGCCCTAGGCGAATGGCGACAGTGGTTGGAGGGGCGACCGTTCCTTTTGTCGTTTGGACAGACCATAAGAACCTTGAGTACATCCGTTCTGCCAAACGACTTAATGCCCGTCAAGCTCGTTGGGCGTTGTTTTTCGCTCGTTTCGAGTTTGTGATTTCTTACCGTCCGGGTAGCAAAAACACCAAGCCTGATGCCTTATCCCGTCTGTTTAGTTCTTCTGTGGCTTCTACTGATCCCGAGGGGATTCTTCCTTATGGGCGTGTTGTCGGGTTGACAGTCTGGGGAATTGAAAGACAGGTTAAGCAAGCACTCACGCACACTGCGTCGCCGCGCGCTTGTCCTAGTAACCTCCTTTTCGTTCCTGTTTCCACTCGTCTGGCTGTTCTTCAGTGGGCTCACTCTGCCAAGTTAGCTGGTCATCCCGGTGTTCGAGGCACTCTTGCGTCTATTCGCCAGCGCTTTTGGTGGCCGACTCAGGAGCGTGACACGCGCCGTTTCGTGGCTGCTTGTTCGGACTGCGCGCAGACTAAGTCGGGTAACTCTCCTCCTGCCGGTCGTCTCAGACCGCTCCCCATTCCTTCTCGACCATGGTCTCACATCGCCCTAGACTTCATTACCGGTCTGCCTTTGTCTGCGGGGAAGACTGTGATTCTTACGGTTGTCGATAGGTTCTCTAAGGCGGCACATTTCATTCCCCTCGCTAAACTTCCTTCCGCTAAGGAGACGGCACAAATCATCATCGAGAATGTGTTCAGAATTCATGGCCTCCCGTTAGACGCCGTTTCAGACAGAGGCCCGCAATTCACGTCACAGTTTTGGAGGGAGTTCTGTCGTTTGATTGGTGCGTCCGTCAGTCTCTCTTCCGGGTTTCATCCCCAGTCTAACGGTCAAGCAGAGAGGGCCAATCAGACGATTGGTCGCATACTACGCAGCCTTTCTTTCAGAAACCCTGCGTCTTGGGCAGAACAGCTCCCCTGGGCAGAATACGCTCACAACTCGCTTCCTTCGTCTGCTACCGGGTTATCTCCGTTTCAGAGTAGTCTGGGTTACCAGCCTCCTCTGTTCTCATCCCAGCTTGCCGAGTCCAGCGTTCCCTCCGCTCAAGCGTTTGTCCAACGTTGTGAGCGCACCTGGAGGAGGGTGAGGTCTGCACTTTGCCGTTACAGGGCACAGACTGTGAGAGCCGCCAATAAACACAGGATTAAGAGTCCAAGGTATTGTTGCGGCCAGAGAGTGTGGCTTTCCACTCGCAACCTTCCTCTTACGACAGCTTCTCGTAAGTTGACTCCGCGGTTCATTGGTCCGTTCCGTGTCTCCCAGGTCGTCAATCCTGTCGCTGTGCGACTGCTTCTTCCGCGACATCTTCGTCGCGTCCATCCTGTCTTCCATGTCTCCTGTGTCAAGCCCTTTCTTCGCACCCCCGTTCGTCTTCCCTCCCCCCCCCGTCCTTGTCGAGAGCGCACCTATTTACAAGGTACGTAGGATCATGGACATGCGTTCTCGGGGACGGGGTCACCAATACTTAGTGGATTGGGAGGGTTACGGTCCTGAGGAGAGGAGTTGGGTTCCGTCTCGGGACGTGCTGGACCGTTCACTTATTGATGATTTCCTCCGTTGCCGCCAGGATTCCTCCTCGAGTGCGCCAGGAGGCGCTCGGTGAGTGGGGGGGTACTGTCATGTTTTGTCTTAGATTGTCTTGTCATTTTGCTTTTCCCTCTGTTCATTTTCCCCCTGCTGGTCTTTTTAGGTTCGTTCCCCTTTTTCTCTCTCCCTTCCTCTCTCTCTTCTCTCTATCGTTCCGTTCCTGCTCCCAGCTGTTCCTATTCCCCTAATCAATCATTTAGTCTTCCCACACCTGTTCCCGATCCTTTTCCCTGATTAGAGTCCCTATTTCTCTCCTTGTTTTCCGTTCCTGCCCTGTCGGATCCTTGTCTATTGTTCACCGTGCTGTGTCTATGTATCGCCCTGTCGTGTCGTGTTTCCCTCAGATGCTGCGTGGTGAGCAGGTGTCTGAGTCTGCTACGTTCAAGTGCCTTCCCGAGGCAACCTGCAGTTCTTGATCAAGTCTCCAGTCTGTTTCGTCATTACGAGTAGTATTATGCCTTTTGATTGTAAAGTTACTTTACTGGATTAAAAAGCTCTGTTTTCGCCAAGTCGCTTTTGGGTCCTCATTCACCTGCATAACATGTTGTGGATCTTAATGTTTTTCCTCATAATCCTGGACTATCGGACCACCATTTTATTATGTTTGCAATTGCAACAAATAATCTGCTCAGACCCCAACCAAGGAACATCAAAAGTTGTGCTATAAATTCACAGACAGAATTTCACAGACAGAAATTCACAGAGATTTCTTGATGTCCTTCCAGATTCCCTCTGTCTACCCAAGGACGCCAGAGGACAAAAATCGGTTAACCACCTAACCGAGGAACTCAATTTAACCTTGCGCAATACCCTAGATGCAGTTGCACCCCTAAAAACTAAAACATTTCTCATAAGAAACTTGCTCCCTGGTACACAGAAAATACCCGAGCTCTGAAGCAAGCTTCCAGAAAATTGGAACGGAAATGGCGCCACACCAAACTGGAAGTCTTCCGACTAGCTTGGAAAGACAGTACCGTGCAGTACCGAAGAGCCCTTACTGCTGCTCGATCATCCTATTTTTCTAACTTAATTGAGGAAAATAAGAACAATCCGAAATTCCTTTTTGATACTGTCGCCAAGCTAACTAAAAAGCAGCATTCCCAAAGAGAGGATGACTTTCACTTTAGCAGTGATAAATTCATGAACTTCTTTGAGGAAAAGATTATGATTATTAGAAAGCAAATTACGGACTCCTCTTTAAATCTGCGTATTCCTTCAAAGCTCAGTTGTCCTGAGTCTGCACAACTCTGCCAGGACCTAGGATCAAGAGAGACGCTCAAGTGTTTTAGTACTATATCTCTTGACACAATGATGAAAATAATCATGGCCTCTAAACCTTCAAGCTGCATACTGGACCCTATTCCAACTAAACTACTGAAAGAGCTGCTTCCTGTGCTTGGCCCTCCTATGTTGAACATAATAAACGGCTCTCTATCCACCGGATGTGTACCAAACTCACTAAAAGTGGCAGTAATAAAGCCTTTCTTGAAAAAGCCAAACCTTGACCCAGAAAATATAAAAAACTATCGGCCTATATCGAATCTTCCATTCCTCTCAAAAATTTTAGAAAAGGCTGTTGCGAAGCAACTCACTGCCTTCCTGAAGACAAACAATGTATACGAAATGCTTCAGTCTGGTTTTAGACCCCATCATAGCACTGAGACGGCATTTGTGAAGGTGGTAAATGACATTTTAATGGCATTGGACCGAGGCTCTGCATCTTCCTCGTGCTCCTAGACCTTAGTGCTGCTTTTGATACCATCGATCACCACATTCTTTTGGAGAGATTGGAAACCCAAATTGGTCTACACGGACAAGTTCTGGCCTGGTTTAGATCTTATCTGTCGGAAAGATATCAGTTTGTCTCTGTGAATGGTTTGTCCTCTGACAAATCAACTGTAAATTTCAGTGTTCCTCAAGGTTCCGTTTTAGGACCACTATTGTTTTCACTATATATTTTACCTCTTGGGGATTTTATTCGAAAACATAATGTTAACTTTAACTGCTATGCGGATGACACACAGCTGTACATTTCAATGAAACATGGTGAAGCCCCAAAATTGCCCTTGCTAGAAGCATGTGTTTCAGACATAAGGAAGTGGATGGCTGCAAACTTTCTACTTTTAAACTCGGACAAAACAGGGATGCTTGTTCTAGGTCCCAAGAAACAAAGAGATCTTCTGTTGAATCTGGCAATTAATCTTAATGGTTGTACAGTCGTCTCAAATAAAACTGTGAAGGACCTCGGCGTTACTCTGGACCCTGATCTCTCTTTTGAAGAACATATCAAGACCATTTCAAGGACAGCTTTGTTCCATCTACGTAACATTGCAAAGATCAGAAACTTTCTGTCCAAAAATGATGCAGAAGAATTAATCCATGCTTTTGTCACTTCTAGGTTAGACTACTGCAATGCTCTACTTTCCGGCTACCCGGATAAAGCACTAAATAAACTTCCGTTAGTGCTAAATACGGCTGCTAGAATCCTGACTAGAACCAAAAAATGTGATCATATTACTCCAGTGCTAGCCTCTCTACACTGGCTTCCTATCAAAGCAAGGGCTGATTTCAAGGTTTTACTGCTAACCTACAAAGCATTACATGGGCTTTCTCCGACCTATCTCTCTGATTTGGTCCTGCCGTACATACCTACACGTACGCTACGGTCACAAGACGCAGACCTCCTAATTGTCCCTAGAATTTCTAAGCAAACAGCTGGAGGCAGGGCTTTCTCCTATAGAGCTCCATTTTTATGGAACGGTCTGCCTACCCATGTCAGAGATGCAAACTCAGTCTCAACCTTTAAGTCTTTACTGAAGACTCATCTCTTCAGTGGGTCATATGATTGAGTGTAGTCTGGCCCAGGAGTGGGAAGGTGAACGGAAAGGCTCTGGAGCAACGAACCGCCCTTGCTGTCTCTGCCTGGCCGGTTCCCTTATTTCCACTGGGATTCTCTGCCTCTAACCCTATTACAGGGGCTGAGTCACTGGCTTACTGGGGCTCTCTCATGCCGTCCCTGGAAGGGGTGCGTCATCTGAGTGGGTTGATTCACTGATGTGGTCATCCTGTCTGGGTTGGGCCATGGCGGAGATCTTTGTGGGCTATACTCAGCCTTGTCTCAGGATGGTAAGTTGGTGGTTGAAGATATCCCTCTAGTGGTGTGGGGGCTGTTCTTTGGCAAAGTGGGTGGGGTTATATCCTTCCTGTTTGGCCCTGTCCGGGGGTGTCCTCGGATGGGGCCACAGTGTCTCCTGACCCCTCCTGTCTCAGCCTCCAGTATTTATGCTGCAGTAGTTTATGTGTTGGGGGGCTAGGGTCAGTTTGTTATATCTGGAGTACTTCTCCTGTCCTATTCGGTGTCCTGTGTGAATATAAGTGTGCGTTCTCTAATTCTCCCCTTCTCTCTTTTTTTCTCTCTCTTGGAGGACCTGAGCCCTAGGACCATGCCCCAGGACTACCTGACATGATGACTCCTTGCTGTCCCCAGTCCACCTGGCCGTGCTGCTGCTCCAGTTTCAACTGTTCTGCCTTATTATTATTCGACCATGCTGGTCATTTATGAACATTTGAACATCTTGGTCATATTCTGTTATAATCACAGCCAGAAGAGGACTGGCCACCCCACATAGCCTGGTTCCTCTCTAGGTTTCTTCCTAGGTTTTGGCCTTTCTAGGGAGTTTTTCCTAGCCACCGTGCTTCTACATCTGCATTGCTTGCTGTTTGGGGTTTTAGGCTGGGTTTCTGCACAGCACTTTGAGATATCAGCTGATGTACAAAGGGCTATATAAATACATTTGATTTTATTTTGATTTGAATACTGCCTCTGCAGCCATAAAAAGTTAACTAACCACCAGACGAGCTTCAATGCCATACAACTCTCCTTCCGTGGCCTCCAACTGCTCTTAAATGCAAGTAAAACTAAATGGATGCTCTTCAACCGATCACTGCCCCCACCTGCCCGCCCGTGCAGTATCATTACTCTGGACGGTTCTGACTTAGAATATGTGGACAACTACAAATACCTAGGTGTCTGGTTAGACTGTAAACGCTCTTTCCAGACTCACATTAAGCATCTCCAATCCAAAATTAAATATAGAATTGGCTTCATATTTTGCAACAAACACTCATGCTGCCAAACATACCCTCGTAAAACTGACTATCCTACCGATCCTGGACTTTGGCGATGTCATTTTCAAAATAGCCTCAAACACTCTACTCGGCAAATTGGATGCAGTCTATCACAGTGCCATCCGTTTTGTCACCAAAGCCCCATATACTACCCACCACTGCGACCTGTATGCTCTCGTTGGCTGGCCCTCGCTTCATATTCGTCGCCAAGCCCACTAGCTCCAGGTCATCTGTAAGTCTTTGCTAGGTAAAGCCCCACCTTATCTCAGCTCACTGGTCACCATAGCAGCACCCACCCATAGCACGCACTCCAGCAGGTATATTTCACTGGTCACCCCCAGAACCAATTCCTCATTTGGCCGCCTTTCCTTCCAGTTCTCTGATGCCAATGACTGGAACGAATTGCAAAAATCACTGAAGACTCATGTCTCCCTCACTAACTTTAAGCATCAGCTGTCAGAGCAGCTTACAGATCATTGCACATGTACATAGCCCATCTGTAAATACCCCTCCAACTACCTAATCCCCATATTGTTATTATATTTTTTTCTCCTTTTCACCCCAGTATCTCTACTTGCACATTCATCTGCTGCACATCTATCACTCCAGTATTTAATTGCTAAATTGTAATTACTTCGCCACCATGGCCTTTGTATTTCCTTACCTCCCTAATCTTACCTCATTTGCACCCATTGTATATAGACTTTTCTATTTTGTTATTGACTGTACGTTTGTTTATTCCATGTGTAACTCTGTGTTGTTGTTTGTGTCACACTGCTTTGCTTTATCTTGGCCATGTCGCAGTTGTAAATGAGAACTTGTTCTCAACTAGTCTACCTGGTTAAATAAAGGTGAAATAGCATTTAAAAATGACTGCGTGGCCGTACGTGCTTCCAACTCAATCCTCAAGTTTGCAGATGACACTACAGTGATAGGTTTGATTACCAACAATGACGAGACGGACTACAGGGAGGAGGTGAGGGCCCTCAGCGTCTGGTGTCAGGAAAATAACCTCTCACTCAACACCAACAAACAAAAGGACATTATAGTGGACTTCAGGAAACCTTTAGAGGGAGCACCCTCCCATCCACATCGACAGGACAGTAGTGGAGAAGGTTGATATTTTTAAGTTCCTCAGCGTACACATTATGGACAAACTGAAATAGTCCACCCACACAGACAGCGTGGTGAAGAAGGCGCACCAGCCAGAAAATCACATTGTAGGATTTTTTATTTATTTATTTGCAAATTATGGTGGAAAATAAGTATTTGGTCAATAACAAAAGTTTATCTCAATACTTTGTTATATACCCTTTGTTGGCAATGACAGAGGTCAAATGTTTTCTGTAAGTCTTCACAAGGCTTTCACACACTGTTGCTGGTATTTTGCCCCATTCCTCCATGCAGATCTCCTCTAGAGCAGTGATGTTTTGGGGCTGTTGCTGGGAAACACGGACTTTCAACTCCCTCCAAAGATTTTCTATGGGTTTGAGATCTGGAGACTGGCTAGGCCACTCCAGGACCTTGAAATGCTTCTTACGAAGCCACTCCTTCGTTTCCCGGGTGGTGTGTTTGGGATCATTGTCATGCTGAAAGACCCAGCCACGTTTCATCTTTAATGCCCTTGCTGATGGAAGGAGGTTTTCACTCAAAATCTCACGATACATGGCCCCATTCATTCTTTCCTTTACACGGATCAGTCGTCCTGGTCCCTTTGCAGAAAAACAGCCCCAAATCATGATGTTTCCACCCCCATGCTTCACAGTAGGTATGGTGTTCTTTGGATGCAACTCAGCATTCTTTGTCCTCCAAACACGATGAGTTGAGTTTTTACCAAAAAGTTATATTTTGGTTTCATCTGACCATATGACATTCTCCCAATCTTCTTCTAGATCATCCAAATTCTCTCTAGCAAACTTCAGACGGGCCTGGACATGTACTGGCTTAAGCAGGGGGACACGTCTGGCACTGCAGGATTTGAGTCCCTGGCGGCGTAGTGTGTTACTGATGGTAGGCTTTGTTACTTTGGTCCCAGCTCTCTGCAGGTCATTCACTAGGTCCCCCCGTGTGGTTCTGGGATTTTTGCTCACCGTTCTTGTGATCATTTTGACCCCACGGGGTGAGATCTTGCGTGGAGCCCCAGATCAAGGTAGATTATCAGTGGTCTTGTATGTCTTCCATTTCCTAATAATTGCTCCCACAGTTGATTTCTTCAAACCAAGCTTCTTACCTATAAAAGATTCAGTCTTCCCAGCCTGGTGCAGGTCTACAATTTTGTTTCTGGTGTCCTTTGACAGCTCTTTGGTCTTGGCCATAGTGGAGTTTGGAGTGTGACTCTTTGAGGTTCTGGACATGTCTTTTATACTGATAACAAGTTCAAACAGGTGCCATTAATACAGGTAACGAGTGGAGGACAGGGGAGCCTCTTAAAGAAGAACTTACTGGTCTGTGAGAGCCAGAAATCTTGCTTGTTTGTAGGTGACCAAATACTTATTTTCCACCATAATTTGCAAACAAATTCATTAAAAATCCTACAATGTGATTTTCTGGATTTTTTAAATAATTTTGTCTGTCATAGTTGAAGTGTACCTATGGTGACAATTACAGGCCTCTCTTATCTTTTTAAGTGGGAGGACTTGCACAATTGGTGGCTGACTAAATACTTTTTTGCCCCACTGTATGCTGTACTCTATACCATCTACTGCATGTTGCCTATGCCGCACGGACATCGCTCATCCATATATTTATATGTACATATTCTTCATCATCCCTACATTTGTTGTGAATTTGTTAGATTACTTATTAGATAATACTGCATTGTCGGAACTAGAAGCACAAGCATTTCACTACACTCACATTATTTGCTAACCATATGTATGTGACCAATAACATTATAATTGATTTGATTTGGTAGGAAGCATTCTGTTTTTCAACATTGTGTTGAATGTAATTGATTGATTGATATATCTAGTGAACAATGGATAAGCAACAATGGGTGTGACAGAGAGAAGTGATCACTACAGGTGTGATCAAAGTTGCCTGAAGCTGAATGGAAAGTGCTATTCTCTGACCAGTTATTCAGTACAAAAATCCTCTGCGACTGTCCAATTTACATAAGTTAACTTACCAGTGTGGACCAAAAACAAACACATTCTACAACCATGGTGCACTCTTGTTACTGAAGTTATATATCAAATAACCTGACATTGATCCACAGCATATGGGTAGACAGATCATTTCATTATTACATGTTTGTTTGTTTATATAAATAAATGTGGGACACAAAAAAGTCATTGTAGAACACCATTGACAAAAATGCATTGCTCCAATAACTTTCAAAAGATGTTTCTGAATTTTGACCTCCAAATTGTTTTTCTTCCTATTAATAAATTAACACAATTTTTTGTTGTCTTTTTTTGTGGGGGGGGGGGTACTTTCACGTGAATTAAGCTATACAAAAATGCTCAAAAACACACAACATCTGATTAAATACTTTTATAAATATTTGCACGAATTGAGTGTGAGATTGTGTTGGTGGTGTTGGTGATCTATCTAGAAGATAAACAATTGATGTACTTTCGAATCTGGCTTTAGAATACCTTTTTCCTGAGGGAACTTTATTGGTGGTGTCAGGCTACACATAACAGTATATTACATTTAAATACATTGTGCACAATACCCCACACAACAATCACCAATTAAATATCCAGTCTAAACAATATATCCATCCTACAGATGTATAGTCACAGCAGTTTTCCCAGATTCTCCTCTTCGGGGTCACTTCCGTAGTACCAAGTCCAGAGTATATATTGCGGGCTAATTATAATTATTTGCTCTACGGAGGTAAATATCTAGTCATGTAAATCTAATCTTGTTGGCATATGATGCAGACAAAACAAGAATTTTCTGACCAATATGCAATATTCATCCTTCATAAATAATTAATGTTTTTGCTCACAGCTCAGCTGAAAGTGTTTGTGGGCCTTTATTATATATCTCTAAGGGTGTACAATATATATATCTATGGAAAGCTCTGTCCTGATAGAATGAAGAAGTATTTATATGTAAACCACATACACTGCTTTACCCCATGCTTCTTTGCTTTCTGCTATTGCTGCTGGCCGCAATAAGGCTTTAGAAAATAATTACAAATAATTACTACGAAAACAAATATCACTGATCTAGGGTTTAATAGTTTTTTACCCAAAGACCCAATTATCGACATCAATTCTGACATTTCGCACAGATACACAAACAAACATCAGGAATGGGTTTAAGGAATTGTTTGCTTCAGACAAAATATTGTATGTAATTTACTCAAAATGCAACCAGTGCTTGCCCAGATACGACGACTGACGGTTTAAAGTTTTAAAAGTTTACTTTTAAACAAAGACTAGGCTACCAACGATGATTTCCATTTACTCTGCAGCTCTAAGCTATTTGCAATTTAAAGTGGAGTTGTTCACTAATCTAATTTACTGCCTGTCTTCACTAGAGGAAGGTGGTGTGTTCTGAATGAGAGATGCAGTAGATTTATTTCCCCTGTACCAGAGCAGTCAAGGACAGCGTCGGGAGGCAGGCTAACTGTTGACCTAACCTGTCTGTCCTATGATGGGAGTCTTTCCACCGTAGAATAGTATAAAGACTGGCTAGCAAAACATATTACTCAGAAAAATATGACATTTACATTTTGGTTATTTCGCAGACACTCTCATCCAAAGCGACTTACAGTCACTGCATTCAACAAAGACAGATAAAACAACCACATATAACAGTTATTGCAAGTAGGAACTTTCCTCAATAAAGCAAGTAAGAAAAGACCAGTGAAAGTGCAAGAAAGGCAAGTACAACAGTAAGTTATTCCTTTTTTATTGTTGTTACAAGGCAGTCTTGTCGACATTTGAGGTGAACTTTATTCCTGCAGTGTCTGTTTGAATTTAGATTTCTGATACAGTAGGGCTATAGTAATTTCCTCCACAAAATAATCTTTGACCTCATAAATTATCTGAATAAATCCGCCATACTAAATCAAATCACAAACTGAATCACATGGGACAGAATCAATCTGCTGAGTCAAACTGAATCACATTTCTGCAAAACTGAATCACATGGGAATAAAATCTGCTGAGTCAAACTGAATCACATGGGAAAATCTGCTGAGTCAAACTGAATCACATGGGACAGAATCAATCTGCTGAGTCAAACTGAATCACATGGGACAGAATCAATCTGCTGAGTCAAACTGAATCACATGGGACAGAATAAATCTGCTGAGTCAAACTGAATCACATGGGACAGAATCAATCTGCTGAGTCAAACTGAAACACTTGGGATGTAATGAATCAACAGGTCACCCAATATTCAGGTGTGGTCCTTGGCTTCATGAACGCATTAGTCAAGGTTTAACTAATGGATTATTGACATCATATGAATTAAAGAAGTTGTCATTATTTTGTGATAATTTAGTGCCATGATTAATGTGGATATCATATCACAGTTTCTGCTACAACACTTCTCAACACTTCACAGGAGTCTGCAGAGACAAGTGTAACTTCGACTGTACCGAAAACTTTGCACTATATTGCCTCCGAGTAGGTCTGGCACTTATTTCAACGACTTATTGAATCATTTGACAATTCAGCCTGCCTCGGAGACCAAGCCCATATCTCAGTGGGGCTATCACAAAGGGGTCTACCGACCTGGATTCTGTCGGCATCTTGATACCGACTGCCATGAACCACTGCACATCATTCTACCTCAACCTACCTCTTTTCAACATGGTTATGTGTGTAAATGCTGCTGACAGGTCCTCTGCTGACATGAATACTTAGTGTGTCTGAAACGCTTACCAGGTTGGAGAGATGGAGGGGAGACGGGGCGGGGGGGGGGGCAGAGGGGTTAGCGACTGATATCGGGGAGAGAAAGAGTGAGAAAGGGGGTGACTGAACAGCTATCAGGGGATGGAGAGAGAGAGAGAAAGAGATAGAGGGAGAGAGACGTGTGTGTGTCGGGGGTAACATTTGTAGAAAAGACACACACGTCAAGCCTATCATAACCACCTTTAGTTTCTAAAGTCAGGCACAGGCATGCCTCTCAGTCTCGCAGCATGGGGGGAAACAAAAGGTAAGTATGAGGGCTGCCAGTGATGCTAGCACACTCAGTTGTGAGAGCATAGAATACAAATGCATAGCCTGAAAGTAGTAGCCTGACAACTCACACTAATCTTTGTCGTTTGAGGTGACATCAAAATAAGAGGTGTCGTACAAATCAAAGTCATCAGCAATTGAATCATCTCTAACCAATCAAAGCATCAAAGCCACGTGTGTTCTGGCTCTGGCCCATCCAATCAGTTTCTGGACCAATCAGACAGCCCCAATGTGTTCGCATTTGGTGAAAGGTCGGTGGGGAACTCAAATCCAGACTCATTGCAGAGAAGAAACTACCATCCGTCAGAGTGGCGTAGCGTTAGGCCGGAGCAAGGAGCCTGTGTAGTCAGGCAATGAATGTACAGTACCAATCCAAAGTTTGCACACACCTACTCATTCAAGTGTTTTTCTTTATTTTACTATTTTCTACAATGTAGAATAATAGTGAAGAAATCAAAATGATTAAACAACACACATGGAATCATGTAGTAACCAAAAGTGTTAAAACATTTAAATATATTTTAGATTCGTCAAAGTAACCACCAATTTGCCTTGTTGACAGCTTTGCACACTCTAGGCATTCTCTCAACCAGCTTCACCTGGAATGTTTTTCCAACAGTCTTGAAGGAGTTCCCACATATGATGAGCACTTGTTGGCTGCTTTTCCTTCACTCTAAATCAAATCATCAAATCAAATCAAATTTTATTTGTCACATACACATGGTTAGCATATGTTAATGCGAGTGTAGCGAAATGCTTGTGCTTCTAGTTCTGACAATGCAGTGATAACCAACAAGTAATCTAACTAACAATTCCAAAACTACTGTCTTATACACAGTGTAAGGGGATAAAGAATATGTACATAAGGATATATGAATGAGTGATGGTACAGAGCAGCATACAGTAGATGGTATCGAGTACAGTATATACATATGAGATGAGTATGTAGACAAAGTAAACAAAGTGGCATAGTTAAAGTGGCTAGTGATACATGTATTACATAAGGATGCAGTCGATGATGTAGAGTACAGTATATATGTATGCATATGAGATGAATAATGTAGGGTAAGTAACATTATATAAGGTAGCATTGTTTAAAGTGGCTAGTGATATATTTACATAATTTCCCATCAATTCCCATTATTAAAGTGGCTGGAGTTGGGTCAGTGTCAATGACAGTGTGTTGGCAGCAGCCACTCAATGTTAGTGGTGGCTGTTTAACAGTCTGATGGCCTTGAGATAGAAGCTGTTTTTCAGTCTCTCGGTCCCAGCTTTGATGCACCTGGCAGTGGTTCGGGTGGTTGATGTCCTTGATGATCTTTATGACCTTCCTGTAACATCGGGTGGTGTAGGTGTCCTGGAGGGCAGGTAGTTTGCCCCCGGTGATGCGTTGTGCAGACCTCACTACCCTCTGGAGAGCCTTACGGTTGAGGGCGGAGCAGTTGCCGTACCAGGCGGTGATACTGCCCGCCAGGATGCTCTCGATTGTGCATCTGTAGAAGTTTGTGAGTGATTTTGGTGAAAGCCGAATTTCTTCAGCCACCTGAGGTTGAAGAGGCGCTGCTGCGCCTTCTTCACGACGCTGACAGTGTGAGTGGACCAATTCAGTTTGTCTGTGATGTGTATGCCGAGGAACTTAAAACTTGCTACCTTCTCCACTACCGTTCCATCGATGTGGATAGGGGGGTGTTCCCTCTGCTGTTTCCTGAAGTCCACAATCATCTCCTTAGTTTTGTTGACGTTGAGTGTGAGGTTAATTTCCTGACACCACACTCCGAGGGCCCTCACCTCCTCCCTGTAGGCCGTCTCGTCGTTGTGGGTAATCAAGTCTACCACTGTTGTGTCGTCCGCAAACTTGATGATTGAGTTGGAGGCGTGTGTGGCCACGCAGTCGTGGGTGAACAGGGAGTACAGGAGAGGGCTCAGAACGCACCCTTGTGGGGCCCCCGTGTTGAGGATCAGCGGGGAGGAGATGTTGTTGCCTACCCTCACCACCTGGGGGCGGCCCGTCAGGAAGTCCAGTACCCAGTTGCACAGGGCGGGGTCGAGACGCAGGGTCTGGAGCTTGATGACGAGCTTGGAGGGTACTATGGTGTTGAATGCCGAGCTGTAGTCAATGAACAGCATTCTCACATAGGTATTCCTCTTGTCCAGGTGGGTTAGGGCAGTGTGCAGTGTGGTTGAGATTGCATCGTCTGTGGACCTATTTGGGCGGTAAGCAAATTGGAGTGGGTCTAGGATGTCAGGTAGGGTGGAGGTGATATGGTCCTTGACTAGTCTCTCAAAGCACTTCATGATGACGGAAGTGAGTGCTACGGGGCGGTAGTCGTTTAGCTCAGTTACCTTAGCTTTCTTGGGAACAGGAACAATGGTGGCCCTCTTGAAGCATGTGGGAACAGCAGACTGGTATAGGGATTGATTGAATATGTCCGTAAACACACCGGCCAGCTGGTCTGCGCATGCTCTGAGGGCGCGGCTGGGGATGCCGTCTGGGCCTGCAGCCTTGCGAGGGTTAACACGTTTATAAATGTCTTACTCACCTCGGCTGCAGTGAAGGAGAGACCGCATGTTTTCGTTGCAGGCCGTGTCAGTGGCACTGTATTGTCCTCAAAGCAGGCAAAAAAGTTATTTAGTCTGCCTGGGAGCAAGACATCCTGGTCCGTGACTGGGCTGGGTTTCTTCTTGTAGTCCGTGATTGACTGTAGACCCTGCCACATGCCTCTTGTGTCTGAGCCATTGAATTGAGATTCCACTTTCTCTCTGTACTGACGCTTAGCTTGTTTAATAGCCTAGCGGAGGGAATAGCTGCACTGTTTGTATAAGGTCATGTTGCCAGACACCTTGCACTGATTAAAAGCAGTTTTTCGCGCTTTCAGTTTCACGCGAATGCTGCCATCAATCCATGGTCTCTGGTTAGGGAATGTTTTTATCATTGCTATGGGAACGACATCTTCGACGCACGTTCTAATGAACTCGCACACCGAATCAGCGTATTCGTCAATATTTTTATCTGACGCAATACGAAACATGTCCCAGTCCACGTGATGGAAGCAGTCTTGGAGTGTGGAGTCAGCTTGGTCTGACCAGCGTTGGACAGACCTCAGCGTGGGGGCCTCTTGTTTGAGTTTCTGCCTGTAGGCAGGGATCAGCAAAATGGAGTCGTGGTCAGCTTTTCCGAAAGGGGGGCGGGGCAGGGCCTTATACGCGTCGCGGAAGTTAGAGTAACAATGATCCAAGGTTTTACCACCCCTGGTTGCGCAATCGATATGCTGATAAAATTTAGGGAGTCTTGTTTTCAGATTAGCTTTGTTAAAATCCCCAGCTACAATGAATGCAGCCTCCGGATAAATGGTTTCCAGTTTGCAAAGAGTTAAATAAAGTTCGTTCAGAGCCATTGATGTGTCTGCTTGGGGGGGATATATACGGCTGTGATTATAATCGAAGTGAATTCTCTTGGAAGATAATGCGGTCTACATTTGATTGTGAGGAATTCTAAATCAGGTGAACAGAAGGATTTGAGTTCCTGTATGTTTCCTTCATCACACCATGTCTCGTTAGTCATGAGGCATACGCCCCCGCCACTCTTCTTACCAGAAAGATGTTTGTTTCTGTCGGCGCGATGCGTGGAGAAACCCGTTGGCTGCACCGCATCGGATAGCGTCCCTCCAGTGAGCCATGTTTCCGTGAAGCAGAGAACGTTGCAGTCTCTGATGTCCCTCTGGAATGCCACCCTTGCTCGGATTTCGTCAACCTTGTTGTCAAGAGACTGGACATTGGCAAGAAGAATGCTGGGGAGTGGTGCGCGATGTGCCCGTGTCCTGAGTCTGACCAGAAGACCGCCTCGTTTCCCTCTTTTTCGGAGTCGTTTTCTTGGGTCGCTGCATGCGATCCATTCCGTTGTCCTGTTTGTAAGGCAGAACACAGGATCCGCGTCGCGGAAAACATATTCTTGGTTGTACTGATGGTGAGTTGACGCTGATCTTATATTCAGTAGTTCTTCTCGACTGTATGTAATGAAACCTAAGATGACCTGGGGTACTAATGTAAGAAATAACACGTAAAAAAAACAAAAAACTGCATAGTTTCCTAGGAACACGAAGCGAGGCGGCCATCTCTGTCGGCGCCGGAAGTATACACTCTACGGTCCGACTCATCCCAAACCATCTCAATTGGATTGAGGTCAGGTGATTGTGGAGGCCGGGTCATCTGATGCAGCACTCCACCACTTTCCTTCTTGGTCAAATAGCCCTTACACAACCTGGACGTGTGTTGGGTCATTGTCCTGTTGAAAATCAAATGATAGCCCCACCAAGCCGCAAGCCAGGTGGGATGGCGTAACACTGCAGAATGCTGTGGTTAAGTGTGCCTTGAATTCTAAATAAATCACAGACAGTGTCACCAGCAAAGCACCCCCACACCATCACACCTCCTCCTCCATACTTCACGGTGGGAACCACACATGCGGAGATCATCCTTTCACCTACTCTGCGTCTCACAAAGACATGGCGGTTGGAACCAAAAATCTCAAATTTGGACTCATCAGACCAAAGGACAGATTTCCATCGGTCTAATGTCCATTGCTCGTGTTTCTTGGCCCAAGCAAGTCTATTCTTCTTATTGGTGTTCTTTAGTAGTGGTTTCTTTGCAGCAATTGGACCATGAAGGCCTGATTCACGCAGTCTCCTCTGAACAATAGATGTTGAGATGTATCTGTTACTTGAACTCTGTGAAGCATTTATGTGGGCTACAATCTGTGGTGCAGTTAACTCTAATGAATGTATCCTCTGCATCAGAGGTAACTCTGGGTCTTCCTTTGCCTTGGTGGTCCTCATGAAAGCCAGTTTCATCATAGCGCTTGATGGTTTTTGTGACTGCACTTGAAGAAACTTTCAAAGTTCTTGTATTGACTGACCTGTCTTGAAGTAATGATGGTCTGTCATTTCCCTTTACATATTTGAGCTGTTCTTGGCATAATATGGACTTAGTCCATCTTCTGTATACCCTCCCTACCTTGTCTCAAACCCAAGAAGGAAAGAAATTCCACATATTAACAAGAGTGTGTAAAGCTGTCATCAAGGCAAAGGGTGGCTACTTTCAAGAATCTCAAATATAAAATATATTTAGATTTGTTTAACACTTTTTTGGTTACTACATTATTCCATGTGTTATTCCATATTTTTGATGTCTTCTCTATTATTCTACAATGTAGAAAATAGTACAAATAAAGAAAAACCCTGGAATGAGTAGGTGTGTCCAAACATTTGACTGGTAGTGTATATTTGTTTGTTAATTGTTTTCCGAACATCATCATGTAGGCTACAATCAAAGCAATAGCTTTCACTATAGAGAAGGGAATAGACATGTTGGAATATGACTGGTCATCTCGATGTTTTTGCTGTTGATTGCAGTGGTCAGTTATCTCTACTGAATCCCAATGAGTCTCTCTCTCTCTCTCTCTCTCTCTCTCTCTCTCTCTCTCTCTCTCTCTCTCTCTCTCTCTCTCTCTCTCTCTCTCTCTCTTCTCTCAATCCAGCAGCTGCGCACACACACACACACGCCTCGCCTGACACTGCGCACAGCCTTCCATTCAGATGAGATGTAGAAGTGCAAAGAAGGGACCAGGCTTTCGGTCTGGAAGCACGCTTTTGACTGCACCTACAGTATTGCTTCAGTTCTGTAGTTTAATTGAATTAGACACTTTAGTCATCACCTTTGTGCCCAAAACCTCCATTGATTTATTCAAATAATTGTCGCTGAGGCTATTTATTTTTTGCCTCACTCACATCCGAAGATATTAAAATATTATATTCATGCTCTGAGGTCAAGACCCCATCTAGCCAGGGGAAGTTCCGGTAAGCTTTTTAAGCTGTCCATGTGCTCTGTGGGAGTCCTGGGGCATGTTCACGGGATACTGCTGTCTGTCCAGAGTAATCCCAGTAAGAAAGATGTCAGCAACCATGAAATGGTAGCAACATGAATAGATTACATTGAAAACAAAGGTCAGCCATCTTGGAGGCAGTCCTAGTTCTTATTATACCTCAATGAATGCAGCACGTAATGCGCAAAGTGACTGGTGCTCAGCGCTCCATAGATGCCAACTAAATCAAGTGTTGAGTTAACTTTTTTTCCACCCAAATCCCCCTGTTCTTTCTGTCAAGGTGACCTATTTTTACTGACAGAACCTTCCTTCCTCCCTAAAGACCTGCTGTGGAACTTTCAGGCCTGTCCTATGATTCCTTCTAAGCATTCTGAGTTGCCTCATGCATTGAGCCATGTACAAATTACCCCATTTCCAGTAAATTCCTAAAAAAACATGCAGCACCTCCTAGGAGCCCTGCCTAACCATTGCACTTCATATGGGCCTAAAAGCCTTGGTGTCTCTATGCTAAATACGTCTCCTATAGAGGAGAAAGGTAATTGTAGAGTGTTTGAGCCATCAAAGTGCTGCTTTGAATCGCAGGGTTTGGGGACTCTGTCATCGTAGCTTTCTCACAACTCCCCCGGTGGGCGTCAAACAAAGACTCTCTTCCCAGTGGGCATACAACGTGATAAAGACTTATTTTTCTGGTTAAAATCTGTTTCTGAATGTCTTATAACCAGATTAACAGATTAACAGGAAGTACCAGTGACTCGCTCAATACAGAAGTGATCAGATGGCGCAGATGCTAAACTACAAGACTGTTTCACTAGCATAGACTGGAATATGTTCCAGGATTCATCCAATGGCATTGAGGAGTAAACTACCTCAGTCACCGGCTTCATCAATAAGTGCATTGAGGACATTGTCCCCACAGTGACCGTACGTACATATCCCAAACAGAAGCCAATTGTTACAGGTAACATCCACACTGAGCTAAAGGCTAGAGCTGCCGCTTTCAAGGAGCGGAAGAAATCCCGCTATGCCCTCAGACAAAAGCATCAAACAGGCAAAGCGTCAATACAGGACTAAGATTGAATCCAACAACACCGGCTCTGACAATAGTCGGATGTGGCAGGGCTTGCAAACTATTACAGACTAAAACCAATCCGCTAGCTGCTCAGTGATGCGAGCCTACCAGACAAGCGGAATGCCTTTTATGTTCGCTTCGAGGCAAGCAACACTGAAGCCTGCATGAGTACCTGAGTACCTGCTGTTCCGGACGATTTGAGAATGCGAAGGAAACCTGCCTAAATGACTACCGCCCCATAGCACTCACGTCCAGGGCCATGAAGTGCTTTGAAAGACTGGTCATGGGTCTCATCAACACCATCATCCCGGAAACCCTAGACCCACTCCAATTCACATAACACCCCAACAGATCCACGATGCAATCTCAATCGCTCTCCATACTGCCCTTTCCCACCTGGACAAAAGGCACACCAATGTGAGAATGCTGTTCATTGACTACAGCTCTGCGTTCAATACCATAGTGCCCACAAAGCTCATCACTAAGCTAAGGACCCGGGGACAAAACACCTCCCTCTGCAACTGGATCCTGGACTTCCTGACGGGCTGACCCCAGGTGGTAAGGGTGGTCAACAACACATCCGCCACGCTGTTCCTCAACATAGGGACCCCTCAGGGATGCGTGCTCAGTCCCCTCCTGTACTCCCTGTTCACTCATGACTGCACGGTCAGGCATGACTCCAACACCTTCATTAAGTTTGCCGATGACACAATAGTGGTAGGCCTGATCACCGACAATGATGAGACAGCCTATTGGAAGGAGGTCAGAGACCTGGCCGGGTGGTGCCAGAATAACAACCTAATCCTCAACATAACCAAGACTTAGGAGATGATTGTGACTACAGGAAAAGGAGGACCGAACAGGCCCCCATTGTCATGTTATGTCTTGTCCCTGTGCTTTCTCTTCTCTTCGTTTCCCCCTGCTGGTCGTATTAGGTTACTTTCTCTCTCTCTATCTCTCTCTTCGTTTCCCCCTGCTGGTCGTATTAGGTTACTTTCTCTCTCTCTATCTCTCTCTCTCTCTATCGTTCCGTTCCTGCTCCCAGCTGTTCCTCATTCTCCTAACGACCTCGTTTACTCTCTCACACCTGTCTCCTCTTTTGCCCTCTGATTAAGTCTCTATTTCTTTCTCTGTTTCTGCTTCTGTCCTTGTCGGATTCTTGTTTGCTTTGCCCTTGTTCCGTCCTGTTGTAATCTGCCTCTTCATCAGATACTGCGAGTGAGCAGGTGTCTCTATCCTCCACGGCCCGCGCCTACCCGAAGGGACCTGCAGTCTGTTGCCGCTAGCCCTGCAATTCTCCTCAACTACTAGAAGGGGAACTCTCCTGTTAAGATTGAGGATTTATGTTTTCCCTGTTTGGACATCTCCTGTAAAGATTGAGGATTTATGTTTTCCCTGTTTGGACATTAAAAGACTGTTTCTGTTATATCGCTTTTGGGTCCTCACTCACCTGCATAACACCCATTCTCATTGACGGGGCTGTAGTGGAGCAGGTTGAGAGCTTCAAGTTCCTTGGTGTCCACATCACCAACAAACTAACAAGCACACCAAGACAGTTGTGTAGATGGCACGACAAAACCTATTCCCCCTAAGGAAACGGAAAATATTTGGCATGGGTCCTCAGATCGTCAAAAGGTTCTACATCTGCAATATCAAGAGCATCCTTACTGGTTGTGTCACTGCCTGGTATGGCAACTGCTCGGCCTCCGACCGCAAGGCACTACAGAAGGGAGAGTGAATAGCCCAGTACATCACTGGAGCCAAGCTTTCTACCATCCAGGACCTCTACATCAGGCAGTGTCTGATGTAGAAAATTGTCAAAGACACCAGCCACCCTAGTCATAGACTGTTCTCTCTGCTACCGCGTGGCAAGCTGTACTGGAGCGCCAAGTCTAGATCCAAGAGGCTTCTAAACAGCTTCTACCCCCAAGCCATAAGGCTCCTGAACACCTACCCAGACTATTTGCGTTACCCCCCTTCTCCCTCTTTTACACCAATGCTACTCTCTGTTGTTATCATCTATGCATAGTCACTTTAATAACTCTACCTACATGTACATATTACCTCAATTAACTGGCACCCCTGCACATTGACTCTGTACCGGTAACCCCCTGTTTATAGTCTCGCTTTTGTTATTTTACTGCTGCTCTTTAATTACTTGTTACTTTTATTTCTCATTCTTAATCATACTTTTAAAAAACTGCAATGTTGGTTAGGGTCTCATAAGTAAGCATTTCACTGTAAGGTGAAATGTTGTATTCGGCAACATGTGACTAATACAATTTGATTTGATAAAAGGGATCCACAGATAAAAGGGAAATTGTGTTCATTTTTAAGTTAGTTATCTTTAATGAATTTCTCCTTGTCTTTCAAACATTCGTGTGCGTTTGTATCTTTCGGATATCCAAGAGAGGACATGCAGCATATGGAGCCTCTCAAATAGAACTAAGTTGTCCTTCTGACGAAGATGAGTAGTATGAAGGATCGGAGGACCAAAACACAGCGTGGTAAGTGTTCATGTTTTTTAATGAATAACAAACACTGAACAAAACAATAAACGTGAAGTAAATCAAACCAAAAGAGTCCCGTGTGGCACAGACACTAACACAGAAAATAAACACCCACAACTCAAAAGTGAAACCAGGCTACCGAAGTATGATTCTCAATCAGGGACAATGATTGACAGCTGCCTCTGATTGAGAACCATACTAGGCCGAACACAGAAATCACAAATTATAGAAAAACTAACATAGACAACCCACCCAACTCACGCCCTGACCATACTAAAACAAGGACATAACAAAGGAACTAAGGTCAGAACGTGACATAAGTTATATTTTAGCGGTTGGCTACGATTCACATGCGAGCGATGTGGGTGAAATTATTACATAAAGTGTGTAAATATATTTTGCAATGTGGCCAGTGAGGTTTGCATGTAACAATGTTTGTTGCAGGAATGATTTCATAGACACATACACTACAGTTCAAAACACTCTACTGGATAGGACTGGATAGGATAAGTAATCCCTCTCACCCCCCCCCCCCCTTTAAGATTTAGATGCACTATTGTAAAGTGACTGTTCCACTCAATGTCATAAGGTGAATGCACCAATTTGTAAGTCGCTCTGGATAAGAGCGTCTGCTAAATGACTTAAATGTAAATGTTAAATGTACTGTACTTGTCCTCTTGCTCAGTTGTACACCGGGGCCTCCCACTCCTCCATTCACAGAACAGTGCAAACTGGCTCGAACCTGAATAGAAAGAGTAGTACACAGCGTTGTACGAGATCTTCAGTTTCTTGGCAAACTCTCGCATGGAATAGCCTTCACTGTTACAGACCTATATCCATCCTGCCCTGCCTATCTAAGGTCTTCGAAAGCCAAGTCAACAAACAGGTCACTGACCATCTCGAATCCCACCGTACCTTCTCCGCTGTGCAATCTGGTTTCCGAGCCGGTCACGGGTGCACCTCAGCCACACTCAAGGTACTAAACGATATCATAACCGCCATCGATAAAAGACAGTACTGTGCAGCCGTCTTCATCGACCTCGCCAAGGCTTTCGACTCTGTCAATCACCATATTCTTATCGGCAGACTCAACAGCCTCGGTTTTTCGGATGACTGCCTTGCCTGGTTCACCAATTACTTTGCAGACAGAGTTCAGTGTGTCAAATCGGAGGGCATGCTGTCCGGTCCTCTGGCAGTCTCTATGGGGGTGCCACAGGGTTCAATTCTCGGGCCGACTCTTTTCTCTGTGTATATCAATGATGTTGCTCTTGCTGCGGGCAATTCCCTGATCCACCTCTACGCAGACGACACCATTCTATATACTTTCGGCCCGTCATTGGACACTGTGCTATCTAACCTCCAAACGAGCTTCAATGCCATACAGCACTCCTTCCGTGGCCTCCAACTGCTCTTAAACGCGAGTAAAACCAAATGCATGCTTTTCAACCGATCGCTGCCTGCACCCGCATGCCCGACTAGCATCACCACCCTGGATGGTTCCGACCTTGAATATGTGGACATCTATAAGTACCTAGGTGTCTGGCTAGACTGCAAACTCTCCTTCCAGACCCACATCAAACATCTCCAATCGAAAATCAAATCAAGAGTCGGCTTTCTATTCCGCAACAAAGCCTCCTTCACTCACGCTGCCAAGCTTACCCTAGTAAAACTGACTATCCTACCGATCCTCGACTTCGGCGATGTCATCTACAAAATGGCTTCCAACACTCTACTCAGCAAACTGGATGCAGTCTATCACAGTGCCATCCGTTTTGTCACTAAAGCACCTTATACCACCCACCACTGCGACTTGTATGCTCTAGTCGGCTGGCCCTCACTACATATTCGTCGCCAGACCCACTGGCTCCAGGTCATCTGCAAGTCCATGCTAGGTAAAGCTCCGCCTTATCTCAGTTCACTGGTCACGATGGCAACACCCATCCGTAGCACGCGCTCCAGCAGGTGTATCTCACTGATCATCCCTAAAGCCAACACCTCATTTGGCCGCCTTTCGTTCCAGTACTCTGCTGCCTGTGACTGGAACGAATTGCAAAAATCGCTGAAGTTGGAGACTTTTATCTCCCTCACCAACTTCAAACATCAGCTATCCGAGCAGCTAACCGATCGCTGCAGCTGTACATAGTCTATAGGAAAATAGCCCACCCATTTTCACCTACCTCATTCCCATACTGTTTTTTTATACTGTTTTTATTTATTTATTTTTCTGCTCTTTTGCACACCAATATCTCTACCTGTACATGACCATCTGATCATTTATCACTCCAGTGTTAATCTGCAAAACTGTATTATTCGCCTACCTCCTCATGCCTTTTGCACACATTGTATATAGACTGCCCATTTTTTTCTACTGTGTTATTGACTTGTTAATTGTTTATTCCATGTGTAACTCTGTGTTGTCTGTTCACACTGCTATGCTTTATCTTGGCCAGGTCGCAGTTGCAAATGAGAACTTGTTCTCAACTAGCCTACCTGGTTAAATAAAGGTGAAATAAAAAAATAAAATGAAAATTTGTCAGAACACGAATAGACTGACGAATTTCAGAAGAAAGGTCTTTGATTCTGGCCATTTGAGCCTGTAATCGAACCCACAAACGCTGATGTTCCAGATACTCTAGTCTAAATAAGGCCAGTTTTATTGCTTCTTTAATCAGAACAACAGTTTTCAGCTGTGCTAACATAATTGCAAAAGGGTTTTCTAATGATCAATTAGCTTTTTAAAATGATAAACTTGGATCAGCTAACACAACGTGCCATTGGAACACAGGTGTGATGGTTGCTGATAATGGGCCTCTGTACGCCTATGTAGATATTCCATAAAAAAATCAGCCGTTTCCAGTTACAATAGTCATTTACAACATTAACAATGTCTACACTGTATTTCTGATCAATTTGATGTTATTTTAATGGACAAAAAAATCTCTGGAGAGACCTGAAAATAGCTGAGCAGCAACACTCCCCATCCAACTGGACAGAGCTTGAGAGATGCAGAGAAAAGTGGTGAAACTCCCCAAATATAGGTGTGCCACGCTTGTAGCGTCACACCCAAGACTCAAGGCTGTAATCGCTGCCAAAGGTGCGTCAACAAAGTACTGAGTAAATAGCCTGAAATTGATATTTCAGTTGCTTTTTTATACATTTGCAAAAAAATATAAAAACCTGTTTCTGCTTTGTCATTATTGGCTATTGATGAGGGGGAACAAACAATTTTATCATTTTTAAGGGCTGTACCCTAACAAAGTGTGGAAAAAGTCAAGGGGTATGAATTCTTTCCGAATACACTTTAAGTATCAAAATTAAATGTAATTGCAAAAATATACTTAAGTTTCAAAAGTAAAAGTCCAATTATAAATAATTTCAAATTGCTTATATTATGCAAACCAGACAGCACACTTTTTAGTGTGTAAAAAGTACATTATTATTTTAGGAATGTAGTGAAATAAAACTAAAAGTTGTGTTGTCAAAATATAAATAGTAAAGTACAGACACCCAAAAAAACTACTTAAGTAGTACTTTAATTAAGTACTTTACACCACTGGTGATAAGCTGTAGTCAGGTGGTCATTAACAGGTTATGATGAGGCCTTAACTATGACCAGTACATAATATAGTGGTCAGCATTATGACCAACTGGTCATACGGTGGTCAGAAAAATAGGTAATATTCTGGTCAGTAAATATATGTAAAGAAAACTGTCCCTTTTCAACCAGTTTGCGACCAGAATAAGAGGTCATAAAAAGATGTCATACTGACTGATGACTTTTCAACCAGTTTGCGACCAGAATAAGAGGTCATAAAAAGATGTCATACTGACTGATGACTTTTCAACCAGTTTGCGACCAGAATAAGAGGTCATAAAAAGATGTCATGACTGATGACTTTTCAACCAGTTTGCGACCAGAATAAGAGGTCATAAAAAGATGTCATACTGACTGATGACTTTTCAACCAGTTTGCGACCAGAATAAGAGGTCATAAAAAGATGTCATACTGACTGATGACTTTTCAACCAGTTTGCGACCAGAATAAGAGGTCATAAAAAGATGTCATACTGACTGATGACTTTTCAACCAGTTTGCGACCAGAAAAAGAGGTCATAAAAAGATGTCATACTGACTGATGACTTTTCAACCAGTTTGCGACCAGAATAAGAGGTCATAAAAAGATGTCATACTGACTGATGACTTTTCAACCAGGTTTTGCCCACTGGGTTGTTGAACAGATAGAAATTCAAAGTAATAATTCACCACATTTGAGAAGTGATGTTGACAACTTAAATGGAGCAACAGGGAGTTTTACAAACGCAAAAAGAGCAGGGGCTGTGTTCATTACTGTACCCTGACTAGGCACCATCACCGTACACTAGTGCCAAGCATGGCGGCGCAATTGGAATCGCTGTTGTTGTTGTTACAGGTGGCAACTGAGCTATTACAGGAAGAGTTCTGGAAGCAATGGAATGTAAAGAATACAGGGTGTTCTATTTTGGATTTGATCATGAGTTTTGTAATGACAGCGGATGCACAATACTGCCTGCATGTTGCAACACAATAACCTCCCATAACCTGATCTGTTTACTATCATAAATCATCATATTTATATTCCATCTTTAGGAAGGCAATGTGTGTGTGTGTGTTTGTGTGTGTACATGCGTACGTGTGTGTGTGTGTATGTCAACACTGAATCATTGGTTCAGTCATGTAGTAAATATTTGGGAGTACTGTATTATATCTTAGAGTGTGAAACTTTCTCAAGATATCATTTGTTTGTCTGCACTGTGTTTGATTTTCTTTTCGGCTCTGACTCAAATACCATGTAACTTTAAAGGATTGCAGGCATAGGGTTCTGGTATGGCTACTACATAATGTGCTATCACAGACTCTCTCCATTAGCGACTTATAACACTAACATTTTCAGGAGGGCTTTTGCTGCTTTCTTACCGGTATATTGTACAATTCTACCTGTAACAACAATGAAACAAGTACGACATATCAAATCAAATTATACTGGTCACATGCGCAACAGTGAAATGCTCACTTACAAGCCCCTAACAAACAATGCAGTTTAAATTAAATGCGGATAAGAATAAAAAATAAATGTAACAAGTAATTAAAGAGATGCAGTAAAATAACAACAGCGAGACTATATACAGGTGGGTACCGGTACAGAGTCAATGTGCGGGGGCACCGGTTAGTTGAGGTAATATGTACATGCAGGTAAAGTTATTAAAGTGACAATACATAGATGATAACAACAGAGAGTAGCAGTGGTGTAACAGATGGGAGGGGGATGCAAGTAGCCTGGTTAGCCATTTGATTAGGTGTTCAGGAGTGGCTTGGGGGTAAAAACAATTTAGAAGCCTGTTGGACCTAGACATGGAGCTCCGGTACCGCTTGCTGTGTGGTAGCAGAGAGAACAGCCTGTGACTAGGTTGGCTGGAGTCTTTCTTTGTTGTTGGTGATGTGGTACACCAAGGAACTTGAAGCTCTCAACCTGCTCCACTGCAGCCCCGTCGATGAGAATGGGGGCGTACTCAGACCTCTTTTTCCTGTAGTTCACAATCATCTCCTTAGTCTTAATCACGTTGAGGGAGAGGTTGTTGTCCTGGCACCACACAGCCAGGTCTCTGAACTCCTTCCAATAGGCTGTCTCATCATAGTCGGTGATCAGGCCTACCACTGTTGTGTCATCAGCTAACTTAATGATACAGTCGTGCCTGGCCTGGAGTGAAAGGAGTACAGGAGGGGACTGAACACGCACACCTGAGGGGCCCCTGTGTTGAGGATCAGCATCGCGGATGTGTTGTTACCTACCATTACCACCTGGAGACGGCCCATCAGGATGTCCAGGATCCAGTTGCAAAGGGAGGTGTTTAGTCCCAGGGTCCTTTGCTTATTGATGAGCTTTGAGGGCACTATGGTTTTGAATGATGAGTTGTAGTCAATGAATAGCATTCTCACATAGGTGTTCCTTTTGTCCAGGTTGGAAAGGGCAGTGTGGAGTGCAATAGAGATTGCATCGTCTGTGGATCTGTTGTGGCAGTATGCGAATTGGAGTGGGTCTAGGGTTTCTGGAATAAGGTGCTGTTGTGAACCATGACCAGCATTTCGAAGCACTTCATGGCTACAGACGTGAATACTACGGGTCGGTAGTTGTTTAGGCAGGTTACCTTAGTATTCTTGGGCACAGGCACTATAGTGGTCTGCTTAAAACATGTTGGTATTACAGATTCGTTGAAAATGTCAGTGAAGACACTTGCCAGTTGGTCAGTGCATTCTCGAGGTACGCGTCCTGGTAATCCATCTGGCCCTGCAGCTTTGTGAATGTTGACCTGTTTAAAGGTCTTACTCACATCGGCTGTGGAGAGTGTGATCACACAGTCTTCCAGAACAACTGGTGCTCTCATGCATGTTTCAGTGTTATTTTTTTCGAAGCGAGCATAGAAGTAGTTTAGCTCATCTGGTAGCCTCGTGTAACTGGGCAGCTCTCGGCTGTGCTTCCCTTTGCAGTCTGTAATGGTTTACAAGCCCTGCCACATTCGACGAGCGTCAGAGCCGGTGTAGTGCGATTTGATCATAGTCCTGTACTGATGTTTTACCTGTTTGATGGTTTGTCGAAGGGCATAGCAGAATATCTTATAAGTGTCTGGGTTAGAGTCCCGCTCCTTGAAAGCGTCAGCTCTAGCCTTTAGCTCGGTGCAGACGTTGCCTGTAATCTATGGCTTCTGGTTGGGGTATGTAGGTCACTGTGGGGATGACGTCATTGATGAACTTACTGATGAAGCCAATCACTGATGTGGTGTACTCCTCAATGCTATCGGAGGAATAGCGGAACATATTCTAGTCTGTGCTAGCAAAACAGTCCTGTAGCTTAGCATCTGCTTCATCTGACCACTTTTTTATTGATCTCGTCACTGGTGCTTCCTGCTTTAAGCAGGAATCAGGAGGATAGAATGATGGTCAGATTTGCCAAATGGAGGGCGAGGGCGAGCTTTGCATGCGTCTCTGTGTGTGGAGTAAATGTGGTGTAGATTTTTTTTCCTCTGCTTGCACATTTAACATGCTGCTAGAAATGTGGTAAAACGGATTTAAGTTTACCTCCATTAAAGTCCCCGGCTACTAGGAGCGCTGCCTCTGGGTGAGCATTTTCTTGTTTGCTTATGGCGGAATACAGCTCATTAAATGCTGTCTTAGTGCCAGCCTCTGACTGTGGTGGTATGTAAACAGCTACTAAAAAAATACAGATTTAAATTATCTAGGTTGGTATTGTGGTGAACAACAGCTCGAAACTTCCTTAGATATCGTGCACCAGCTGTTATTTACAAAAATAGATAGTCCACCACCCCTTGTCTTACCAGACGCCAATGTTCTGTCCTGCCGGTGCAACGTATAACCAGACAGCTGTATGTTGATAGTGTTGTCGTTCAGCCACGTCTCCGTGAAGCATAAGATGTTACAGTTTTGAATGTCCCATTGGTCGTTTAATCTTCCGCGTAGGTCATCTATTTTATTGTCCACAGATTGCACGTTTGTTAGCGGAATGGAAGGAAGTGGGGGTTTATTAGATCGCCTACGAATTCTCAGAAGGCAGCCTGCCCTCCAGACCCTTTTTCTCCGCCTCCTCTTCATGCAAATCATGGGGATCTGGGCCTGTTCCCGAGAAAGCAGTATATCGTTCGTGTCGGCAACGTCACACACGTTATAAGAAAAAAAGGATTCTGCCAGTCCGTGGTGAGTAATTGCAGTCCTGATGTCCTGAAATTACTTTCTGTCATAGGAGATGGTAGCGGCAACATTATGTACCAAATAAGTTTAAAAAATAACTTTAACAACAACACAAATAAACAAACAAAAAAACATAATCGGTTGGGGGCACGTAAAACGTCTGCCTTCTTCTCCGGCGCCATCTTACTTACTCATTTGACCATAAGCCAGCAATAAGCTAGCCATCTGCTACTAACACAAGAATAAACTTTATATCGTGCCCCAGTGTATAAAAAGAAAACACATTATCTCTCCAAACCCTAAGACATCGCCTATGTCTGTGCCTTACAGCATCATATCGCCATTAAAATCCAATACGGCCTGCACTGGTACTCTCCAGGGAGAAGCCATCATGTCTATGGGCCTTTAGATGATGTTAAATGGACATGGAAGCACTCTCCACTGAGTTCCCATCCACAGTATTATTCAGCTGCAGCTCCATCCATCTCGTATGGGCATTATGAGTGGGGCTGGGTGGACATGTTGGATATGAAATAATCCATTATGGTTCACTGGGGAAGAGGAGTGAGTGGACCTGGAGGGAGACTGCTCAACAGTAGACAGATGGGGAGTAAAAGTCTGCAGAGTCCCTTGTGGCCTCCCAGAGAAGGAGTCCATATTGGATGGATAATTCAAGGGTACATACAGAAGACAAAATGATCAGCAGCTAACAGATGGGGTATTAATATCAAACTCAAATAGGCAAACACGTCAAATAGGCTTTTACACACACACACGCACGCACGCACGCACGCACACACACACACACACACACACACACACACACACACACACACACACACACACACACACACACACACACACACACACACACACACACACACACACACACACACACACACACACACACACACACACACACACAGATGGAGACTTTAGATGACATAATGACAACAGACACTTCTGCTCAAGAGGCCTTGTTGAGATAAAACAAAACAAATGATCACTTGAAAAATAAGAACGAGTCAAAAAGTTCCCCTCCTCATCTTGTCTGTGTTCCACACTGTGACTGTCTATCTCGACGGGGCACCACTTTAATCTCAAATTCATAGATTGGTCTAATCACTTGGATATTCGTATTGAATTCAAAATGAAATCTTCCATTTTAAATCAGACCATTTCATCAACTCATCTGAGCTCCCCTCAACATTGTACATTTATCACACAGTATCATAGTCCTTTTCTGTTATGGCCTTTGCATAATAAACGACTGAGTGCTTAATTAACGTGTGTGATTAGGCCTAATCACTGACCTGTTGAAGCGTTACCCCAGAACTAGAAGTGATTTGAAGATGTTAAGGTGACTATCGAAATGTCAAATTGTATTGGTCACATACACATATTCAGCAGATGTTATTGTGGGTGTAGCGAAATGCTTGTGTTCCTAGCTCCAACAGTGCAGTAATATCTAACAAGTCACAACAATACACATAAATCTAAAGTAAAATAACGGAGTTAAGAAATATATAAATATTAGGACGACCAATGTCGGAGTGGCATTGACTAATGCCAAGAGTGTGCAAATCTGTCATCAAGTATATATTTTGATTTGTATAACACTTTTTTGGTTACTACATGATTCCATATGTGTTATTTAATACTTTGATGTCTTCACTATTATTCTAAAATGTAGAAAATAGTCAAAATAAAGGAAAAACCCTGGATTGCGTAGGTGTGTCCAAACATTTGACTGATACTTTAAATGTGATGTAATGTACAATACATGATATTAATTAGTGAAAAATTAAATAATAATAAAGATAATTTTAGAGCAAAACAACGTAACAAACCAAGAGATGACGCAAACAACTGTCAATGTCTCACGAAAGAGAAAAGCATGATGGTTTTAAAGCCAGCCTTGTTAAACAACAAGAGAGAGATGGGGAGTATGCTGTAGTTGAGACTGTTTATAGTCGAAGTTTCAGCCCTAAGCCCTTTCTCAAGGCCATGCTGTCTCTGACTATTGAAATGGAAATAATGCATCTCACACAGACAGATGTGGTCATTATCTTATTCTATCCAAGTTGTAGTTAATTTATGGCCATTAGAGGGCGCTGTTTACATAACGTCTATGGTCTTAGTTTCATCAAGGGTGACAAGTCTCTCTCCATCAATAGGTGCGGTGTTTTCGAAAATGAATAGTGTAACTCACATCAGCATACTGACCCAAAATGATAGATATCACCTAATAGCAGCACATCATTATGGCATCAGTTGTTAGAATACATGTATTCATAGTAGACTCTGATTAGCATAATGTTATGCCACATTCGTCTTCTTTATAATTGGCCTATCCCTTTGGAGTGTCGGTATAGTCAGATGACAGGTTTAGTTTAAAAAGAAAAACAAAACATAGCCAAGGTCTGGGAACAAACTTTTATAGAAAGCTTCTTCATGCTCCATCATCCTAAAGAAGTGTGTGTGTGTATGTGTGTGTGTGTGAGAGAGAGAGAGAGAGAGAGAGAGAGAGAGAGAGAGAGAGAGAGAGAGAGAGAGAGAGAGAGAGAGAGAGAGAGAGAGAGAGAGAGAGAGAGAGAGAGAGAGAGCATTCACATCTCCGGCAGAATTAGACATTCATCCACGTTCTGGTAACATGGGATAGGGTTAAAACATGAACGTGTGTGAGAGAGAGAGGAAGAGAGAGTGAGAGAGAAAGCGTGAAAACGTGCGTGAGTGCGCATTAAGGTGTTTTGGGGCAGTGGTCCTCTCCTCCTGCCTCTTTGCATCAGAAAAGTAGGGTGATGTAGCATGAATAGTTCTCGTTTGAGACCCCTGTAGACCCATGAGAATTCTGTAAGTTACATCAGTAGCCCTTTTGTACTGCCAATCATCTAATGTAGGCTACAATCAAAGCAATAGCTTTCACTATAGAAAAGGGAATAGACATGTTGGAATATGACTGGTCATCTCGATGTTTTTGCTGTTGATTGCAGTGGTCAGTTATCTCTACTGAATCCCAATGAGTCTCTCTCTTTCTCTCTCTCTCAATTCAATTCAATTCAAGGGGCTTTATTGGCATGGGAAACATGTGTTAACATTGCCAAGGCAAGTCTCTCTCTCTCTCTCTCTCTCTCTCTCTCTCTCTCTCTCTCTCTCTCTCTCTCTCTCTCTCTCTCTCTCTCTCTCTCTCTCTCTCTCTCTCTCTCTCTCTCTCTCTCTCTCTCGCTCGCTCTCTCGCTCGCTCTCTCTCAGCTGCGCTCACACACACGCATCGCCCGACGCTGCGCGTAGGCTTCCATACAGATGAGGGCTGGAAGTCACGCACTCCTTGACGTAGCGAGAGACCGGTTGCAGTGCCGCTCGTCTCTGTAGCAGCGCAGCACGTATTGCGCAACGTGACTAACACCCAGGTCGCCCCGTAGCCGCCAATCCAGCCGGTAAAACACCGTTATCCTACAAAGTGGGATTGGAAAGTGAGCCGAAGAGAAGCTCTTCATTTTATTCTACACCAGAATCATCACAGGAATCGGGTGCACGCGCCACACTCCCTATACCGGACTCACCCACCTCTACATCCCCACAGAGATGACTCGCGCCCGGTGTCGGAAGTCGTGATGTAGCCGTTAGTGAGCGAGCGCACCAGCTAGCCCCTGAAGCAACATCGCGGTTCAAGAACTCAACGGCTTGTAGCAGCAGGCAACCGTTTTTTCCCCGAGCATCAAATTGCAATAGAGTCTCGCTAGGATGCAAATGGCAGCGCTTTTAACACATGACAGTTCATGTATTCTATCTAAACAAGACATGCCAACCACTGGAACCGCTGAGGAGCCATGTCCCTGGATATCATCTCAACCATTCTGCAGCCAGGAGCATCAGTGTGACTACTCAGTGAGGAGCTACGAGGGTAAGCACCAACGTGACGGACGGGACTGAATAGACATCATTATTGGGTCCCACCTACCTGAAGCAGCCTATTCGATCCACTGTCATCACTGACTGTCTTTGGGCTAGGGCGGTAGTCTTCTGCTCTGCACCGTCTCTCTTCCCTGGCTCTCTGTTTGCTACAGAACCGCCAAGACATCCACTGGCTCAGTATACAAGCAGTACACCACTTTTCGTCAGCACTTGATTTATTGTGACAGTGTACTGAGGTGAAAACGCGCCTTTTAGCTTTTGGCGTTCATAAATTACCGTTGCAACGCATTCAGAACATTGGAGGATTGGAGCGGCAGCGGTGTTCTATCTATACACGCGAGTTTCATCGCTTCTCCAACCTCTTTCGTCAACCCGGAAAGGACTTCTTGGCTTTGAGAGCTGGATATGTTGAGATTAACGTAAAGGATGGATCTAATAATATCTGTTTTGGGGATCCTGACGCTGTTACTGGAGGGCATCAGTTGCCAAGGAGTGTACGGTAAGTGTGCCTCTTCCTCCAACAGGTTGCAAGGAATGTGACCTTGTTAGATTTGCGCCCATAATTGCAACTTTAATGGGGGTTGGGCCACAAAAAAATCAGAACTCATCTTGGGGGGCTGCAGTGGTTCATGGGTCTGTAGTTCTACAGCCAATTTTCTGCAATTCTACACATTTTGCCATAGCATGGAGACATGATATCGAATTATCAATTAGACCCCGGTTGGTAGTTTAATCATGCTTAATACATGTTTCCATAACAATGCTTTTGTTTTGAGCCCCAGACTCAAAAAGTGTGTGTGTGTGTGTGGGGGGGGGGGGGGGGGGGGGGGGAGTTGATAAGCAGGCCTACAAAAAGGGGGGAGTTGATAAGCAGGCCTACAAAAAGGGGGGGTCACGGGCTGCATTCTAGCCACCAGTGCATTCAGATATAAACATAGTGTTGCACAAGGAGTTTAAATGTATTTTTTTAACCAGGCAAGTCAGTTAAGAACAAATTCTTACTTTCAATGACAGCCTAGGAACAGTGGGTTAACTGCCTTGTTCAGGAGCAGAACAACAGATTTTTCCCTCGTCAGCTCAGGGATTTGATCTTGCAACCTTGCAGTTACTATTCCAACACTCTAACCACTAGGCTACCTGCCAAAGGAATGACTTCTAGAAGAGAGAGCCACGAGCTGTCTATCAACCACTGGTTAGTGACCTGCACCAGGTTATTGAACAGCAAATATATCACAAACTGTCAAATACCCATAAACTCCATCACAAATGATTTCTGGTATTCTAATATACTGTAGCTAAAGGATTATCACAGTCGATTGGTTTCCTTTGTTGTTGGTGACGATATGATATGTAGATGTTGATGCATCTTGAGGGCTTCTATGTACTGCCAAAATAAAGGAGCCTCCAGAACAGCTTCAAAACATCTTGGCATAGATTCTACAAGTGTCTGAAACTCTGTTGGCAGGATGCGAACATTCCTCCAAAATAAATAGCCCAAATAATGGGCAACTTGGCCTTTTAATACATGACCCTAAGTATGATGGGATGTTAATTGCTTAATTAACTGAGGAACCACACCTGTGTGGATGCACCAGCTTTGTATCCCTCATTTACTCAAGATTTTCCTTTATTTTGGCAGTTACCTGTATCTTACCCATGTGTATAATGTGTTATGTTTCTAGATTCAGACAATGTCGCCGTCACAATGGATCGCATTGAGCGTCTCTTAACTGTCAAGATCACTTTTATGTATATAAATTTGGTATTCACCAACATGAATGCTATTTAAATAATGTACTGTATAAGCATATCACACACACACACACACACACACACACACACACACACACACACACACACACACACACACACACACACACACACACACACACACACACACACACACACACACACACACACACACACACACACACACACACACACACACACAGAGAGGAGTGTTCAACCAGTGGCACTGATGCTGCCTGGGCTGAAAAGACATGTGTGTTGACAGCAGAGGTGCACTCCCTGTTCTATGGTAATAATATGAATCATATGAGTGAGTGAAGCCACCTCACCCCCGAGCAGAGCTGGATACTTGGGGGCAGACACCACTGACCTGCAGCTGTTGCTACCAGTGGCAGTGACCTGAGAGAATATTGTAGACCAGAGTGAAAGCCCTGGTCATACTGGGGGTTTAAGACTGTTTGATGGATATTGGTGGTAAGCAGGCCTGCTGTGTACTAGTAGCATTATCCAGATTAGAGGTTCAGTCAGACTGAAAGTGAAAACAGGTCTTAAGAAATGTTTGCAAATGTATTAAAAATAAAAAACAGAAACACCTTATTTACATAAGTATTCACACCCTTTGCTATGAGACTCGAAACTGAGCTCAGGTGCATGCTGTTTCCATTGATCATCCTTGAGATGTTTCACAACTTGATTGGAGTCCACCTGTGGTAAATTCAGTTGATTGGACATGATTTGGAAAGGCACACACCTTTCTATATAAAGTCCCACAGTTGACAGAGCATGTCAGAGCAAAAACCAAGCCATGACGTCGAAGGAATTGTCCGTAGAGCTCCAAGACAGAATTGTGTCGAGGCACAGATCTGGGAAAGGGTACCAAAAAATGTGTGCAGCATTGAAGGTCCCCAACATTTCTAAATGGAAGAAGTTTGGAATCACCAAGACTCTTCCTAGAGCTGGCCGGTCGGTCAAACTCGGCAATTGGGGGAGAAGAGCCTTGGTCAGGGAGGTGACCAAGAACCCAATGGTCACTTTGACAGAGCTCCTCTGTGGAGAAGGGAGCATCTTCCAGAAGGACAACCATCTCTGCAGCACTCCACCAATCAGGCCTTTATGGTAGACTGGCTAGATAGAAGCTACTCCTCAGTAAAAGGCACACAATGACATCCTGCTTTGAGTTTGCCAAAAGGCACATAAAGGACTCTCAGACCATAAGAAACAAGATTTTCTGGTCTGATGAAAACAAGATTGAACTCTTTGGACTGAATGCCAAGCGTCACGTCTGGAGGAAACCTGGCACCGTCCCTACGGTGAAGCATAGTGATGGCAATATCATGCTGTGTGGATGTTTTTCAGCGGCAGGGACTAGGAGACTAGTTAGGATCGAGGGAAAGATGCAAAATACAGAGAGATCATTGATGAAAACCTGCTCAAGAGCACTCAGGACCTCAGACTGGGGCAAAGGTTAACCTTCCAATAGGACAACAACCCTAAGCACACAGCCAAGACAACGCAGGACTGTCTTTGTGACAAGTCTCTGAATGTCCTTCTTGAGTGGCCCAGCCAGAGCCCGGACTTGAACCCGATCGAACATGTCTGGAGAGAGCTGAAAATTGCTGTGCAGTGAAGCTCCCCATTCAACCAGACAGAGCTTGAGAGATTGGGAGAAATTCCCGAATTACAGGTGTGCCAAACTTGTAGCGTCATACCCAAGAAGACTCGAGGCTGTAATCGCTGCCAAATGTGCTTCAACAAGGTACTGAGTAAAGGGTCTGAATACTTATTTAAATGTAGTATATACAATTGAAGTTGAAAGTTTACATACACTTAGGTTGGAGTCATTAAAACTCATTTTTCAACCACTTCACAAAATTCTTGTTAACAAACTATAGTTTTGGCAAGTCGGCTAGGCCATCTACTTTGTGCATGACACAAGTAATATTTCCAACAATTGTTTACAGACAGATTATTTCACTTATTATTCACTGTATCACAATACCAGTGGGTCAGAAGTTTACATACATTAAGTTGACTTTGCCTTTAAACAGCTTGGAAAATTCCAGAAAATGATGTCATGGTTTTAGAAGCATCTCTGATAGGCTAATTTACATAATTGGAGGTGTACCTGTGGATGTATTTCAAGGCCTACCTTCAAACTCAGTGCCTCTTTGCTTGACATCATGGGAAAATCAAAAGAAATCAGCCAAGACCTAAAAAAAAAAAATTGTAGACCTCCACAAGTCTGGTTCATCCTTGGGATAATTTTCCAAATGCCTGAAGGTACCACATTCATCTGTACAAACAGTACGCAAGTATAAACTCCAATGGACCACGCAGCCGTCATACCACTCAGGAAGGAGACGCGGTCGGTCTCCTAGAGATGAACGTACTTTGGTGCGAAAAGTGCAAAGCAATCCCAGAACAACAGCAAAGGAACTTGTGAAGATGCTAGAGGAAACAGGTACCAAAGTATCTATATCCACAGTAAAATGAGTCCTATATCAACATAACCTGAAAGGCTGCTCAGCAAGGAAGAAGCCACTGCTCCTAAACCACCATATAAAAGCCAGGCTACGGTTTGCAACTGCACATGGGGAAAAATATTGTACTTTTTGTAGAAATGTCCTCTGGTCTGATGAAACAAAAATAGAACTGTTTGGCCATAAATACCATCGTTTTGTTTGGAGGAAAAAGACATCAGTCAGGAAGTTAAAGCTTGGTTGCAAGTGGATCTTCCAAATGGACAACAACCCCAAGCATACTTCCAAAGTTGTGGCAAAATGGACAACAAAGTCAAGGTATTGGAGTGGCTCTCACAAAGCCCTGACCTCAATCCTATAGAACATTTGTGGGCAGAACTGAAAAAGTGTGTGCAGGCAAGGAAGCCTATAAACCTGACTCAGTTACACCAGTTCTGTCAGGAGGAATGGGCCAAAATACACCCAGCTTATTGTGGGAAGCTTGTGGAAGGGTACCCAAAACGTTTGACACAAGTTAACCAATTTAAAGGCAATGATACCAAAAACGAATTGAGTGTATGTAAACTTCTAACCCACTGGGAATGTGATGAAAAAAAAGCTGAAATAAATTATTCTCTCTACTATTATTCTGACATTTCACATTCTTATAAAAAAGTGGTGATCCTAACTGACCTAAGAGATTGAATTTTTACTTGGATTAAATGTCAGGAATTGTGAAGAACTGAGTTTAAATGTAGTTGGCTAAGGTATTTTTAAATGTGTAAACATTTCTACAAACCTGTTTTCGCTTTGTCATTATGGGGTATTGTCTGTAGATTGATGAGAAAAAAACAAAGCAATTGTCACGACTTCTCCGGAAGTCGTTGCCTCTCCTTGTTCGAGCGGTGCTCGGCGTTCGACGTCACCGGTCTTCTAGCCATCATTGATCCTTTTTTCATTTTCCATTGGTTTTGTCTTGTCTTCCCACACACCTGTTTTCAATCCCATTCATTACCTGTTTTGTATTTAACCCTCTGTTTCCCCTCATGTCTTTGTCAGAGATTGATTTGTTTGTCAGTGTAGTGTGATTGTTTGTATAGGTGCGCGTCGGGTCTTCGTACCCATGTTTTGTTTGTTTGTACATTTATTGTTATGGAGCATACTCGTGGAACTTTATTAAAAGACTCCATATTTACACTCCATTTGACTCTCCTGCGCCTGACTTCCCTGCCACCTATTACACCTATGCATGACAGCAATTTAATCCCTATTAGAATAAGGCTGTAGAAAAAGTCAAGGGGTCTGAATACTTTCCAAATGCTCTGTATAAATCAAATCAAGTTGTATTTGTCACATACGCCGAATACTTACAAGCCCTTTTAACCAACAATGCAGTTCAAGAAAAAGAGTTAAGAAAATATTTACTAAATATACTAAAAAAAAAAAAAAAATCAAGAGTAACAGAAGAAAATTACATACCAATAACGAGGCTATATACAGTGGGGTACCGGTACCGAGTCAATGTGCTGAGGTACAGGTTAGTCAAATTAATTTGTTTATGTAGGCTGGGGTAAACTGACTATGTATAGATAATAAACCCCGAGTAGCAACATTTTTTGGACCTTCCTCTGACACCCCCCTAGTATATAGGTCCTGGATGGCAGGAAGCTTGGCCCTAGTGATGTACTGGGCCATATGCACTACCCTCTGTACCGCGTTAGGGTCAGATGATGAGCAGTTGCCATACCAGGCGGTGATGCAACCGGTCAGGATGTTCTCGATGGTGCAGCTGCAGAACTATTTGAGGATCGGGGGATCCATGCCAAATCTTTTCAGTCTCATGAGTGGGAAAATGTGTTGTCTTTGGTGATGTGGACACCAAGAATCTTGAAACTCTCGACCCGCTCCACTACAGCACTGTTAATGTTAATGGGGGCCTGTTCGGCCATCCTTTTCCTGTAGTCCACAATCAACTCTTTTGTCTTGCTCACATTGAGGGAGAGGTTGTTGTCCTGGCACCACACTGCCAGTTCTCTGACCTCCTCCCTATAGGCTGTCTCACCGTTGTCGATGATCAGGCCTACCACTTGTGTCGTCAGCAAACTTAATGATGGTGTTGGAGTCGTGCTTGGCCACACAACCATTGGTGAACAGGGATTACAGGAGGGGTCTAAGCATGCACCACTGAGGGGCGTGGCAGATGTGTTGTTGCCTACCCTTACCACCTGGGGATGGCACGTCAGGAAGTCCAGCATCCAGTTGCAGTGGGAGGTGTTTAGTCCCAGGGTCCTAAGCTTAGTGATGAGCTTTGTGGGCAGTATGGTGTTGAACATTGAGCTGTAGTCAATGAACATCATTTTCACAAAGGTGTTCCTATTGTCCAGGTGGGAAAGGGCAGTGTGGAGTGCGATTGAGATTGAGTCATCTGTGAATCTATTTGGGCGGTATGTGAATTGGAGTGGGTCTAGGGTTTACAGCATGATAATGTTGATGTGAGCCATGACCATCCTTTCAACGCACTTCATGGCTACCGACACGAATGGTAATCATTTAGGCAGGTTACCTTCACTTTCTTGGGCACAGGGACTATGGTGGCCTGTTTGAAACATGTAGGTATTACAGAATCGGTCAGGGAGAGGTTGAAAATGTCAGTGAAAACACATGCCTGTTGGTCCATGCATGCGTTGAGTATACATCCTGGTTATCCGTCTGGCCCCGCAGCTTTGTGATTGTTGACCTGTTTAAAGGTCTTGCTCACATCAGCTAAGGAGAGCGTGATCACATAGTCGTCCAGAACAGCTGGTGCTCTCATGCATGATTCAGTGTTGCTTGCCTCAAAGTGAGCATAAAAGGCATTTACCTTGTCTGGTAGGCTCGCATCACTGGGCAGCTCTTGGCTGTGTTTCCCTTTATAGTCCGTAATAGTTTGCAAGCCCTGCCACGTCCGACGAGCGTCAGAGCCGGTGTAGTAGGATTCAATCTTAGTCCTGGATTGAAGCTTTGCCTGTTTGATGGTTCGTCTGAGGGCATAGTGGAATTTGTTATTAGCATCCAGATTAGTGTCCTACTCCTTGAAAGCGGCAGCACTAGCCTTTAGCTCGGTGCGGATGTTGTCTGTAATCCATGGCAGCTGGTTGGGATATGTACGTACAGTCACTGTGGGACGACGTCGCCGATGCACTTATTGACAAAGGTGATATACTCCTCAATGCCATTGGAGGAATCCCATAACATATTCCATTCTGTGCTAGTAAAACAGTCCTGTAGTGTAGCATCTGCGTCATCTGACCACTTCCTTATTGAGCTCGTCACTGGTACTTCCTGCTTTAATTTCTGCTTGTAAGAAAGGAATCAGGCGAATAGAATTATGTTCAGATTAGCCAAATAGAGGGCGAGGGAGATCTTTGTATGCGTCTCTGTGTGTGGAGTAAAGGTAATGTAAGTGTTTTTCCTCTGGTTGCACATGTGACATGCTGGTAAAAATGAGGTAAAAAGGATTTAAATTTGCCTGCATTAATGTTCCCGGCCACTTGGAGCGCCGCTTTTTGTTTGCTTATAGCCTTATACAGCTTGTTGACTGCGGTTTTAGTGCCAGCATCGGTTTAGGGTGGTAAATAGAATATTATAGATAAGCTACGAATATTATAGATAAGAGCTCTCTTTGTAGATAGTTTGGTCTGCAGCTTATCATGAGGTATTCTACCTCAGGCAGGCAATACTTCAAGACTTCTTTAATATTAGACATCACGCACCAACAGTTATTGACAAATAGACACACACCCGCATCTTACCAGACGTACAGTAGCTGCTCTGTCCTGCCGATGCATGGAAAACCCAGCCAGCTCTATATTATCCGTGTCGTCGTTTAGCCACGACTCTGTAAAACATATGATATTACTGTCCCGTTGGTCAGATAGTTTTAATCGTAAATTGTCCAGTTTATTTTCCAATAATTGCACTTTGGCCTATTATACGGAGGGTAGTGTTCGCTTGCCTACTCACCGGCAAATTCTCACAAGACACCCTGCCCTCCTCCCCCTTTTTCTCTGTCTTTTCTTCACGCGGATGACGGGGATTTGGGCCTGGTCTCGAGAGCGCAGTATATCCATCCTGTTGTACTCATTCATCAAGTTCGAGGTGAGTACTCGCTGTTCTGATGTCCAGAAGCTATTTTCAGTCATAAGAGATGGTAGCAGTAACATTATGTACAAAATGATTTACAAACGATGAGAAATACAAACAAAATAGCACAGTTGCTTGAGAAGCCCTTATAACAGGAGCCATCCCCTCCGGCGCCATTATGTTATATACCTTATCACTGTGTATCATACACTCAATGTGACTGGTGCTGTATGATACTATTTTACGTTGCTACTGCCGTTGACCAATGAGGAAGCTCCTGTCAGACTATAGGGGGTCAAGTAGAGACTACCCTCATCGGGAGGTAGAAACCGGATGCATCCCGTTTTCAAGGGAAATGGACAGAGAGCCGTTAACGTTAACAAGACAAAACTCCATCTTAACTCCTCCTCCACATTTACTGGATTGGTTGAACAGTGCAGAAGACAGTTTTTCTTTTCTCGTCAGGGCCAGAAAGAAAGACACGCCAGTCAGTAGTTCATTTAATCTGATTGTCTGAAGGTTCCATGATTTTCTCCACACAGGGCATCTGAACACACAAAATACATTTTGATCATTTACATAAACATGTGAGTGTTTTATTTAACTTTTGTACACCTGTGGTGTTCCCGGTCATGACCGGTCATTAGAAATTAGTAGGTGAGTCTACAATAAGTGTATAAAATTGAGTTCAGGCACATGGCCATTCATCAGATGGACACACTTCTTCTCCCAGACCCCCACATGCATGAACACACACACACACACACACACACACACACACACACACACACACACACACACACACACACACACACACACACACACACACACACACACACACACACACACACACACACACACACACACACACACACACACACACACACACACACACACACACACACACACACACCTCACTCCCCACGAGAACCTTTCCCCAATAAAATCTTTTCCCCATGGGAACTCACAAACAATCACAACATTGTTTCAATAATATATAGAACATATCTCGCAGCTCTGGTATATAAAGCTTTTTTGAGGCCTTGCTCACAATTCATTCTGTGGCAGCGCAATGACCAAACGATATAGTGTATGTGAGGCTCTTGATCACTTCTTTGATCATGACACTGGTGAGGAGGAGAGAGTCCTTGTTAATTAAACTTTGACACAAAGTAGTCTGATAAATAGTACAATATGTTTCATCTGAGTATTTGTTATAATCCAAATAATCCATACATTGTGTTTTTTGTAGTTGTCAAAAACAAGTTGTATGAGCTCAGGTCAATGAGGCCTACAGGCCATAAATAGCCAATAGCAGTTCACAACTTGTAATGTTCACAAGACCTTAAGTTGATAAAAAGATCTTAACACAACGTTAGGTGATAATATATGTATTATTATGGATTTAACATGAAACAAACACACAATTAACATGAAACAAACACAACGGGAGGGTTAAATTGGGCTATGACATGGTATGGTGTGAAAGAATCCCACACACTGACACAAGAGATTGGCCTCTTTTGTTGTCACATTTGCACATGTTTTTACCATATATTACAGCATAAAAGCGTATTCAAGACCTATTCACTATTCAAGACCTTTATAACACTGTCAATTTACCATCAGGATATTCTAAAGCCAATTACCTAATCCAAGATATACACAAGCTCTCTCTCTCTTACCATCAGAATGAATCAAACGCATGCCATAGCAAAGCTATTAACTCATAGGCCTTATAGCATTCTGCCATGATGTGAGCATGCTCTCCATAACCATGTAAATCAACAGGCAGATCCTCACTCATTAAATAAATAATGTCCCATAATGCTTGTTATGGAGCACAGGGAGACTTCCTCCACGAAACTGCAAGCCTGCCAATTGACATCAACACTGAACAGTAGCCCTCGGTTGAAGAGAGAGAGAGAGAGAGAGAGAGAGAGAGAGAGAGAGAGAGAGAGAGAGAGAGAGAGAGAGAGAGAGAGAGAGAGAGAGAGAGAGAGAGAGAGAGAGAGAGAAGCCTTGATGAATTTGTTTGTGCTCTTGTCTCTTTCGGTAAAGACAGAACAGAGGGAATGAAAAGGGGTGATGACCAACCCGATTCCCCAGGGCAGAGCGGATGGGCTCATATATAGTATCCCCCATTGGGTAATGAGCTATCACATGCCAACAATAGAGAGAGAGAAACAAACAGTTGAAGTCAAAAGTTTACATACACTTAGGTTGGAGTCATTAAAACTTGTTTTTCAACCACTCCTCACAATTCTTGAAAAAAACTATAGTTTTGGCAAGTTGGTTAGGATATATACTTTGTCTATGACACAAGTCATTTTTCCAAAGAGTGTTTGCAGACTGATTATTTCACTTATTCCAGTGGGTCAGAAGTGTACATACACTAAGTTGACTGTACCTTTAAACAGCTTGGAAAATTCCTGAAAACGATGTCATGGTTTTAGAAGCGTCTGATAGGCTAATTGATCATTTGAGTCAATTGGAGGTGAACCTGTGGATGTATTTCAAGGCCTACCTTCAAACTCAGTGCCTCTTTGATTGACATCATGGGAAAATCTAAAGAAATCAACCAAGACCTCCACAAGTTAGGTTCATCCATGGGAGCAATTTTCAAACACCTGAAGGTACCACATCTTTCCAAACAATAGTGCACATGTATAAACACCATGGGACCACACAGCCGTCATACCACTTAGGAAGGAGATGCATTCTGTCTCCTAGAGATGAACGTACTTTGGTGCAAAAAGTGCAAATCAATCCCAGAACAACAGCAAAGGACCTTGTGAAGATACTGGAGGAAACAGGTGTTAAAGTATCGATATCCACGGTAAAACGAGTCCTATATTGACATAACCTGAAAAGATCTTACTTTTTGGAGAAATGTCCTCTGATCTGATGAAAAATTCACCCAATTTATTGCGGGAAGCTTGTGGAAGGCTACCCAAAATGTTTGACTCAAGTTAAACAATTTAAAGATAAATACTAATTGAGTGTAAAGGTCGACCGATTATGATTTTCCAATGCTGATACCGATACCGATTATTGGAGGACCAAAAAAATGCAGATACCGATTAATCGGCCAATTTTTATTGATTTATTTGTAATAATGACAATTACAACAATACTGAAGGAACACTTATTTGAACTTAATATAATACATCAATAAAATCAATTTAGCCTCAAGTAAATATTGAAACATGTTCAATAATGCAAAAACAAAGTGTTGGAGAAGAAAGTAAAAGTGCAATATGTGCTATGTAAGAAAGCCTACGTTTCAGTTCCTTGCTCAGAACATGAGAACATATGAAAGCTGATGGTTCCTTTTAACATGAGTCTTCAATATTCCCAGGTAAGAAGTTTTAGGTTGTAGTTCTTATAGGAATTGTAGGACTATTTCCCTCTATCCCATTTGTATTTCATTAACCTTTGACTATTGGATGTTCGTATAGGCTCTTTAGTATTGCCAGTGTAACAGTATAGCTTCCGTCCCTCTCCTCGCTCCTCCCTGGGCTCGAACCAGCAACATATCGACAACAGCCACCATCGAACCAGCGTTACCCATGCAGAGCAAGGGGAACAACTACTAGAAGGCTCAGAGCGACTGATGTTTGAAACGCTATTAGCGCGCACTAACTAGCCAGCCATTTCACTTCGGTTACACCAGCCTCATCTCGGGAGTTGATAGGCTTGAAGTCATTAACAGCGCAATGCTTGACGCACAACGAAGAGCTGCTGGCAAAGCGCAAAGAAAGCTCTGTTTGAATGAATGTTTACCGGCCTGCTTCTGCCTACCACCGCTCAGTCAGATACTTGTATGCTTGTATGCTCAGTCAGATTATATGCAACGCAGGACACGCTAGATAATATCATCAACCATGTGTAGTTAACTAGTGATTATGATTGATTGTTTTTTCTAAGATAAGTTTAATTGTCAGGACCCGGTTACGAACCCGGGTCTCCGGAGTGAGAAACAGTCACTAAAGTCACGCAAAGAACTGAGTAAAACAAAGGGTTTAAATACAATCAGGGGAAATGAGGCACAGGTGCAAATAATAATGGGGATCAAGGGAAAACAAAAGGTCAAAAGGCACAATGGGGGCATCTAGTGACCAAAAACCGGAACAACCCTGGCCAAATCCTGACATCAATGCTAGCTAGCAACTTACCTTGGCTTACTGCATTCGCATAACAGGCAGTCTCCTTGTGGAGTGCAACGAGAGAGAGGCAGGTCATTATTGCGTTGGACTAGTTAACTGTAATGTTGCAAGGTTGGATCCCCCGAGCTGACAAGGTGAAAATCTGTCGTTCTGCCCCTGTAGGAGTTAGTTAACCCACCGTTCCTAGGCCATCATTGAAAATAAGAATGTGTTCTTAACTGACTTGCCTAGTTAAATAAAGGTATAAAAATAACAAAAAAATAATAAAAAATTGTCAAATTGGCGCCCCAAAATACAGATTTCCGATTGTTATGTTATTGAAATCTGCCCTAATTAATCGGCCATTCCGATTAATCGATCAACCTGTAATTGAGTGTATGTAAACTCTCTACTATCGTTCTGACATTTCACATTCTTAAAATAGAGTGAGTGAGTGAGTGAGTGAGTGAGTGAGTGAGTGAGTGAGTGAGTGAGTGAGTGAGTGAGTGAGTGAGTGAGTGAGTGAGTGAGTGAGTGAGTGAGTGAGTGAGTGAGAGAGAGAGAGAGAGAGAGAGAGAGAGAGAGAGAGAAATCCCTGGTGGCTTTTTAGAAACATTCACAAGGATTTAAGACCAATGTCCCACAGATCCATATGCGTTTTGATTTGCTGGATTTCTTGCTGACATTTTCCGTACTTAACGCACATGTGCTTTTCAACTCTCTAAAAGCTAGCTAGTAGGAGTCTGTGTGTGTGTACTTCCGTTTGTACCACTGCACGGTAAAGCAACACACAAGTTTAAAATAATGCGTGTGCTACACAGAACGCACCGCAGCCTACTGCATCACACCAAACGTAGCTCTGCTGACTGTTCCACTGACAATGAATGACTTCAGACCGGAACGCAAAGAGTTTGATGCATCTTGTGGACATGAGGCGTAAGACAACTAAAGGCTCATAACCCCCTATCCTCACTCCCCCCCAGCTTATAATATGTGCATGCCAATGAGTGACCGCGTCAGGGCTATATGCTAAAACAGGACAGTAGCAGTAGGACAGTAGTAAACAAATAATTTCATGTGATGTGAATATATGCGTTCATACACCGTAGATCATGCTCCATTATGTCGGGAAGAGCTTCTGGCGAAGGATGCAGCCCTTCAAAGCAGTATAAAATACACTTACAGTATGGGGATGTGTCCAGAGAAATGGGTTTGAATGGATTTGGGTTTGAATGGAAAGTTCAAAGTCAACATTCAGAATTGAAGGTTGCCAAATGTCCATACTCAGTATTCTATTAATATGGACAATGGGAAGCATTTGGGAAGAATGACATGCCATGGAAACGGACAAGAATGGCACAGTCAGGTATGCCACAATGAGTGTGATGATTCTCTACCACGATACAAGATACCTTTCAAATCATGTATAATTTGTTATGACGATACTGTACATCATTCTATGAACTGAATTATTCTGTTGGCTTCTTAGATGTCAGTCGGACTCTGTTTCAGTGTCGATATGATCTTGTAGCAGTCTGAGATGATTAAATGGTTCAGCCAGAATCATTATTGAGAGCTCACGATTCTCGCGATCTCTTTCTGTGTCTCTGTTGCGCTCTCATTCTTCTCAACCTCTGTTAAAGGTCCCCAAAGTACACACATCCCTGGGAAGTCCTTTTCAGTTCACTGCAGCTTGCGACTGGAACGAGTTGCAACAAACACTCAAACTGAGTCTTCGTTAAAAGACTCAATCATGGACACTCTTACTGACATTTGTGGCTGCTTTGCGTGATGTATTGTTGTCTCTACCTTCTTGCCCTTTGTGCTGTAGTCTGTGCCCAATAATGTTTGGAACCTGTGCTGCTGCCATGTTGTGTTGCTACCATGTTGTTGTCATGTTGTGTTGCTACCATGCTGTGTTGTCATGTGTTGCTGCCTTGCTATGTTGTTGTCTTAGGTCTCTCTTTATGTAGTGTTGTCTCTTTTGCCATGATGTGTGTCTTGTCCTATTTTTTTATTTTATTAATGTTTTATTTTGAATCCAAGCCCCCATCCCTGCAGGAGGCCTTTTGCCTTTTGTCAGGACGTCATTGTAAATAAGAATTTGCTCTTAACTGACTTGCCTAGTTAAATAAAGGTTAAATTAAAAATACATTGCAAAAAAAACTTTTGGTCTTGAGAGGTACAATAAGTTTCCTGTACCTCTGTTGGGACTGTCATCTTCCATTTCAAGTCACAAACTACAAACTCCCCAAAACTCTCAAGTAGCAATTACTTAATGTGTGGTACATCTAAAGGATAACAAGAAATATGTCCTTCTTTTCTTGTTTAAAGGAACATGACTCTGTATGACATGATGATAGGATAATGTAGCTGTGCATTAAAGTGAAAGTAGCATCTTCATCTGGAGATCAGTTTGTTCACTTTGCATCACAGTCTCTGAGCTTTGAGATGCTCCCTCCTGATCTTGTCCCTCCATTGCTCCACAGAAGCAATTGAAATCCCCACCACCTCTTTCCCTATCTTGCGTTGCTATTGAAGTCCCTGCGATTCCTGGGGTTTCTTTTCATGAGGCTTGGTTCAGACGCTTGTACTTCTAAGCTATGCAAATGCCTCCGCCAGTGAAACTAAAGCCGTCTTTGTTGGTTCTCAAAAGCCTCCTCCACAGAGGCCTTTATCAATTCTCTTGGATCTGGACCTTCACATTTCCCACCCTAATGAGATAACATTACTCGCTTTCTCTCTCGGACGTTATCTCTCTCTTTGTCGTCATCCTTCTCTCTCTTTCTCTCTGTCCCTGTCAATCTGTCATTAAATGTTATTTGTCACATGCGCCGATGACAACAGGTGTAAACTTTACAGTGAAATGCTTAGTTACGAGCCCTTTCCCAACAATGCAGAGTTAAAAAGTAAGATCTCTCTCTTTTATCTGTCATTATCATTCTCTCCCTTTCCCCCTCTCTCCATATCTCTCCCCTCTCTTTTTCTTTTTCTCTCTCCCTTCTTTATCTCCCTTCCTTTTTTCTATATTTTTTGGGGTGTATTGGGGACTGGTGTCACAGCCGTTGAAAGAACTGGACCAAGGTGTAGCGTGGTGAGCGTACATTATCTTTTATTATTTTATTTAGAAAAGACACCGAACAATACAATAAACAATGCAAAACAAACCTGGAAGCTAAAGGCTATGTGCCATAAACAAAATCAACTTCCCACAAAGGCAGGTGGAAAAAAGGGCTACCTAAGTATGGTTCTCTATCAGAGACAACAATAGACAGCTGTCCCTGATTGAGAACCCTACCCGGCCAAAACATAGAAATACAAATAATATAATATAGAATACCCACCCCAACTCACTCCCTGACCAAACCAAAATAGAGACATAAACAGGATCTCTAAGGTCAGGGTGTGACAGTACCCCTCCCCCCAAAGCTGCGGACTCCGGCCGCAAAACCTAAACCTATAGGGGAGGGTCTGGGTGGGAAGGCCGCTCCACCACTTGCTCACCCCACTTTGGTGACACCTCTGGTGCGGGGACCCTTGTCGCCGACCCCGGACTGGGGTCCCTCATTGCGGGCCCTGGACTCGGGTCCCTCGTTGCGGGCCCTGGACTGGGACCCATGTAGCGGGCCCCGGATTGGGCACCCTTGTTGTGGGCCCCGGACTGGGGACCGTCGCTGGAGGCTCCGGACTGGACACCGTTGCTGGAGGCTCCGGACTGGACTCAGTCGCTGGAGGCTCCGGATTGGGGACCGTCGCTGGAGGCTCCGGACTGCAGGCCGTCATGGGAGGCTTCGTGCCATGGATCATCACTGGGGGCTTGGTGCCATGGATCATCACTGGAGGCTTCTTGACATGGATCATCACTGGAGGGAGGAGACGTATGGGCAGTCTGGTACGTGGAGCTGCCACAGGGCTCACCAGGCTGGGGAGACATACAGAAGGACCTGTCCTTGGCAGAGGCACCGGATACACTGGGCCGTGGAGGCGCACTGGAGGTCTCGAGCAAGGAGCCTGCACAACCCGTCCTGTCTGGATGATTACTTTGGCCCGGCACATGCGGGGGGAGCAGGCACAGGATGCACTGGGCTGTGCAGACGCACCGGAGACACAGTACGCAGAGCCGGTGCAGGATATCCTGGGCTGTAGAGACGTACTGGCGGCCAGATGCGCTGAGCCGGCACCCTCCGACCTGGCTGGATTCCCACTCTAGCCCGGCCGATTCGGGGAGCTGGAAGGTAGCACACCAGGCTGTGCACGCGCACTGGAGACACTGTGCGATCCACCGCATAACACGGTGTCTGACCAGTATAACGCTCGCCACGGTAAGCACGAGGAGTTGGCTCAGGTCTCCAACCTGACTCAGCCACACTCCCCGTATGCCCCCCCAAAACATTTTTTTGGGGCTGCCTCTCGGACTTCCTTGCTAGCCGTGTCCCTTCGTAACGCTGCCGCTCTGCTTTTGCTGCGTCTAGTTCCTCCCGTGGACTGCGATACTCCACAGCCTGCCTCCAGGGTCCCTTACCATCCAGGATCTCCTCCCAAGGCCATGAATCCTGAACACGCTGCTCCTCCTTACCACGCTGCTTGGTCTGTTTGTGGTGGGAAGTTCTGTCATGGCCGTTGAAAGAACTGGACCAAGGTGCAGCATGTTGAGCGTACATATTATTTTATTTCGAAAAGACGCCGAACAAAACAATAAACACTACAAAACACACTATGAAGCTAAAGGCTATGTGCCATAAACAAAGTCAACTTCCCACAAAGACAGGTGGAAAAAAGGGTTACCTAAGTATGGTTGTCAATCAGAGACAACGATAGACAGCTGTCGTGATTGAGAACCCTACCCGGCCACAACATAGAAATACAAATAATAGAATATAGAATACCCACCCCAACTCACACCCTGACCAAACAAAAAAATAGAAACATTCAAAGCAATCTACGGTCAGGGTGTGACAATTACTGAAACATGCAAACTACAAACATATATTTACAAAAAATAATGAAACCTGACAACTGGTCTATACCAGTGGCGGTCGGCGCTGTGTAAGACGAGGGAATATTTTTTACATTTTTTATGAGAATGGCCTTATTTCTTTTACAGCATATTGGATGATTGTCATTCATATTCCATTCACCCAGTTCAATGTAACATCGATAAGTTTAGGCTACTACATGATACTCACATTTTCCCTATAACCATCATGAAGTTGTTACAACCTAGTCTATGAATGAAAGTTTACAACATAGGTGAACTGGTCGAGATAGTTTTAAATAATCAGGGTCACAGACAGTGACACATTCAATACCCCCTTGCACACTCGTGCCTGTATCTAGCTGATCTAGGTTGTAATCATTAGTCCAACAGTTGCAAATGAGAGTTTCTATTGGACAAATTCAGGTATGTTTAGCCCCGTTTCATTCCATTTGCTTCCAGTTGCTTCCGTTTAAGAAACGTTTCTGAACAGAATTGGCAGAATGAATACACCCTTGATCACACACAAACACAGTTCACTTTCATAGCAGCCACATAGAAACAGCATGATCACTTTACTAGTTGTATATATAATTCCTTCTCGCAACTATCTACACGTTCTCCTCTCACCTTTTCCCTTCGATTGTGGACTTCAGTGCACAACACATCAGCTGTCTGTGACCATGCAAAAAACCTTTCCAAGCCAAACCTTCACATCATGTCCGCTAACAGCTACACACAGCCTACATCCTTGTCACATCATAGTCAACATAGCTACTAGAACTAACGCGTTAGTAAACCCGCTACAATCATGCAGTACAGTGTACAGTCAGAGAGCAGTTTAGCAGTTACACCGGCTGCCCCGGTGGCAATAAATGAATAAAACCAAAAACTTACCTTGCCTTGGAAGAATTCCAGTGTTGGATAGCCTTAGCCAGCTAGCTAACATAGCATCGCTCTCTGTTTGAGCCAGGTGTGTGAGTAAACTAGCTAGCTGCATTTGCTACTGAAGTGAAAGTAAAAAAATAAATACAAGAAACAAATATCTCTTGCTTCTTAATTTTGGAAGAAATTAATTTGTTCAAAACTGTTCAACCATTGTATTTTTCTCTCTTTGAGTCACCTACTCACCACATTTTATCCACTGCAGTTCTAGCTAGCTGTAACTTATACTGTCAGTTCATGCTGCAAGAGCTCTGATAGGTTGGAGGACATCCTCTGGAAGTTGTCATAATTACTGTGTACATCTATGGAAGGGGATGAAAACCATGAGCCTCCGACTACACCATGGTGCTACCCTACAGAGTGCTGCTGAGGCTACTGTAGACCATCATTGCAAAACAGTGTGTTTTAATCAATTATTTTGTGACATTTTCTTATGTTTCACAATTTATATTTTTATGAAATTCACTGAGGAGGATGGTCCTTCCATTCCTCCTCTCAGGAGCCTCCACTCGTCTATACCTTTGGTGGGCCTCAGATTGCTACTACTCTCTCATGCTGGGGAACTTACTCACACAGAATGTCAGCTCTCATAGGAGCCAATCTTAGGAGATGACTGTGATCTGCAGTGCTGGGAATGCAGGATCCAGATAGCTACCAGTTCATACCTGGTATTGCTTCTAGTCCCTCATCTGATATGAAAGTTACTCATACTGAATATCAGCTCACCCAAAACCCAGTCTTTGGAGTGTTCCCTCAGTATAATGTTAGAAAAACAGAAGCTAGGTAACAGCCAATCCAGACATACATTTACATTACATTTAAGTCATTTAGCAGACGCTCTTATCCAGAGCGACTTACAAATCGGTGCATTCACCTTATGACATCCAGTGGAACAGTCACTTTACAATAGTGCATCTAAATCTTAAAGGGGGGGGGGTGAGAGGGATTACTTATCCTATCCTAGGTATTCCTTAAAGAGGTGGCGTTTCAGGTGTCTCCGGAAGGTGGTGATTGACATGACATGGTAGTCCGTATGTACTTAAAATTGCACGAGCTTTGAGAGGCCTTTTCATATGCTTATAACATCTATATAGAGCAATCTCATTTGAATGGCAATCCAATGCCAATACTATACTTCACCTCAACAAACTCTACACATGCCTTTCACGTGCTTATAACAGGTATCATCTTCATAAAGCTATCTCATATGAATGTCAAATCAATACAAAGACTAGTACTTCCCAGCTAACAACGATTGTTAGCTGGACAGTTAATTCACTCAGCTATAAGCTGAATAGATTCACATCTTAATGAACAGTGGAGATCAAATAGAATTGTAAATGCAGGCTAGCCATGCCCATGGTATCATTATGGTGATAGTAGCTTTTTTTTGCATCTGAAATCCCTCTTCTGCACCCTTAATGTATTATTCTGAACGGATATGTATGTGCAAACCTGAACTGTCAGGGACTGCATTCAAACACGTACACTTACAAATCACAGAGAGACAGAGAGTTGATCTCAGGAGGTAGCTAAGTTAGTGTAACAGGGACACAGGACACCCTTTTAGTGATGCTGGAGAAACGCAGGGAGTGGATTAGATGACTCAAACAGCACCACACAGCCTTCGACTGACTGTCACTCAAACGGCCCACACAGGCATTCTAAGTGCTGCTCCTGTGAAGTGATGTCTGTTGTCATGGTGATGCTAGGCAAGGCACCACACTCCTATTCTCACATCCCCTGACTTCCCCTTGTTGCCTCGTTCCCTTACTCGTTCCTTCTCTCTCCACCTCTCTCTCTCTCTTTCTTTCTCTCGTTCTCTTCCTCCCTCTTTCCGTTGCTCTCTATATCGCTTGCTGTTGCATGGCAGGGAATCAATCGCTGAAACAAATGTGAAGTGATTGCGGCCTAAAAGCTCCTCGCAGCAGCAGCCTCCCACATGTGCATTAGCACAAGAGATTGCAGAGAGAGAGAGAGAGAGCAGAAAAAGAGAGGGGGAGCGGCTTCACCTCCATGTAATTCTTTGTGAGGCGACTAGGGGAAAAGGAAAGGGCTACTTATCTTTGTAGCGAGTAATGTTTAAGTACTCTGACAAGCAGGAACAGTGGTGAGGTAAGCTTGTTGACAATGATGCCTTCAGTAGTCTGCCCGCTTCAAACCCCAATGAGAAACAGCTCAGACGCCAGGGGGTTTCACACTGCAACCATCTCTCTCTCTCTCTCTCTCTCTCTCTCTCTCTCTCTCTCTCTCTCTCTCTCTCTCTCTCTCTCTCTCTCTCTCTCTCTCTCTCTCTCTCCATTACACAGATATACATTTATACACACACACACACTCTACATGCACTTTGGCAGATTCACTCACACAGGTCACGGTGTGGTGTGTGTGTATTATTTATGTAGAGCACTGCTTTCTGATGTAGCAAGATAGACATATTCATGGAGCGTTCATTGTATGATTTATTGCAGCATTCATTTGTTGATTCCTTCACACATCAAACAGTCACTCAGAGACAGGAAGCATGATTCAGAATATGTCACAGGCTCCCAGCTCCTCTCATAAGTGTATAAAGTAACCTTTATTTAACTAGGCAAGTCAGTTAAGAACACATTCTTATTTTACAATGACAGTCTACCCCTGCCAAACCCTCCCCTAACCCTGGACAATGCTGGGCCAATTTTGCACCGGCCTATGGGACTCCCGATCACGGCCGGTTGTGATATAGCCCGGGATGGAACCAGCGACTGTAATGACGCCTCTAGCACTGAGATGCAGTGCCTTAGACCGCTGTGCCACTCAGGAGACCTACTAACTGCATGCTCTAAAATGGCACTGAAATGTTTGTTTGATACTCGGTATTCACCACTGCCAAATATAGGCCTAATACCGTAATTGTATGATCTATAATGTCTTCTCTTCTTTTTGTGTGACAAACCCACTTTGTTTCTAACCTCAGTTTTTCTCAGAAGGCATTTCTCTCTTGGGGATATACTCAGCACCTAATTAGGATAATGGAACACTGCAGAGAAGCGAGGGAACTCTATAGGTTCATGTGGCACACTTACTTCATTGACAATTCACCAGCACTAGACAATGAGCAATTCCTAAATGGAGTCACAATTCTTACAATTTTCATGGACTTACAAAGGTCTGTATACAATCAAATTGTATCAACTGGGGCCTCCCAGGTGGTTGCAGTGGTCTAAGGCACTGCATCGCAGCACTAGCTGTGTCACCAGAGACTCTGGGTTCGCGCCCAGGCTTTGTCGCAGGGCGACGCACAATTGGCCTAGCGTTGTCCGAGTTAGGGAGTGCTTGGCCGGTAGGGATGTCCTTGTCTCATGGCGCACCAGTGACCCCTGTGGCGGGCCGGGCGCAGTGCGCGCTAACCAAGGTCGCCAGGTGCACGGTGTTTCCGTGCAGCTGGCTTCCGGGTTGGATGAGCACTGTGTTAAGAAGTAGTGCGGCTTGGTTGGGTTGTGTTTCGGAGGACGCATGACTTCCGGCCTTCGTCTCTCCCGAGCCCGTACGGGAGTTGTAGCGATGAGACAAGATAGTAACTACTAATAATTGGATACTATGAAATTGGGGAGAAAAAGGAGGTGGTAAAAATTACAACAATTATTTTTTTGTATTAACTGTATCGTCGTATATCTATAGAAGTGCATCTGTTAATTATTTATTTTGAGGACCTATATTGTTATAGTGAATAAGCAACCTTCAAATAAAAGTGTTTTAGTGTTCCAATAGAAAATCCTTACCAAAGGGTTTGATGTCTCTGTATAATAAAACAATAGCTTACCCAACGGAAAATTACTATTTTTTCAACACCTATCTACAGCTTGCCATTAATATTTAATGCCACATCTTTCGTTGTGAATAGGGAGAGGAACAAAATTGAGTGGGATTTAATGCAATGCATTTTGTTACCTGATGGCAGAGGAGGATGACTGATTTCTATTTTCTCCCTCTTTCCTCTCAGAAGGAAGGGACAATACTTACAAAACTAGGCTCACCTCACCCTGGGTACAGACCCATACAGAGACATACACTTACAGCTGTGGTTTCAAGGCTGGTCATAGGCAGGCAGCAGTATTGAATGGCTGATGATATTTGAATGCCAATGTCTGAATAGCAATGAGGAGACAAAAGTAGTCAGACAACATGGTCTGGAGACGGTGAGCAGGACGTTATTTTCTCTTGGTGCAGTAGATAACGTTGCTTCAATATTTATTATGCCTTTTTGTATTCTTGCATGTGTCTTTAGACACCCGTTCACTTAAACCACAATATACTGTTGGAGCTTGTGTAGTTTTGTCCACCAGCCGGATCTCTCTAGCAATTAGCCCGGGGACTAGGTTAGGCCTTGTGTATTGTAATATTGTAAGAAAAATGTACTCATTTAAGTGTAAGGCTGCCTCCAAATGGCACCATTTTCGCTACATAGTGTACTATGGGCCCTGGTCAAAAGTTGTGCAATATATAGGGAATAGGGTTCCGTTTGGGATGCAAACTAAGTGTTTTAGTCACTGCTATCTCTGTCATGTTGTTGGTGTTTAATGCTTTGTGCCTGGCTGTCATCAGGCCCATTAGCATATTTACCAGGCTGTGCGGTGAGCCACCATGGAGAGGGAGAACAGCTACTTCACACTGGATCATAAACCTGTCTATCAGCACAACTGTATAGATGGAGGAGAGAGGGAGAGAGAGGGAGAACAGCTACTTCACACTGGATCATAAACCTGTCTATCAGCACAACTGTATAGATGAGGGAGAGAGAGGGAGAACAGCTACTTCACACTGGATCATAAACCTGTCTATCAGCACAACTGTATAGATGAGGGAGAGAGAGGGAGAACAGCTACTTCACACTGGATCATAAACCTGTCTATCAGCACAACTGTATAGATGGAGGAGAGATGGAGAGAGAGGGAGAACAGCTACTTCACACTGGATCATAAACCTGTCTATCAGCACAACTGTATAGATGGAGGAGAGATGGAGAGAGAGGGAGAACAGCTACTTCACACTGGATCATAAACCTGTCTATCAGCACAACTGTATAGATGGAGGAGAGAGGGAGGGAGAGGGAGAACAGCTACTTCACACTGGATCATAAACCTGTCTATCAGCACAACTGTATAGATGGAGGAGAGATGGAGAGAGAGGGAGGGAGCGTGAGAGCCTGACAACAAAAATGAAATCAATAAATGATGCAAAACAACAATGGTGTCATGGAGAAGAGATGTTCTCTTACATCGTGAATTTAAAATTGATTAAATTAAGATCGTTTGTCACTGGCCTACACACAATACCCCTTAAGTTCAAAATTAAATTATGTTTTTCTATTTTTTTTTAAACAAATAATTAAAATTGAATAGCTGAAATGTATTGAGTCAATAACAACCCCCTTTGTTATGGAAAGCCTTAATAAGTTCAGAAGTAAACATTTGCTTAACAAGTCACATAATAAGTTGGAAGAGAGAGAAGAGAGATGAAGAGATAGAAGAGAGACAAATATATAGATGAAGAGAAAGAAGGAAAGAGAGAAGAGATAAAAGACGAGAGCGAAGAAGAGAGAGACGAAGACATAAGATAGAAGACGAAAAGGAAAAGAGGAGAGAAGAAGAGATAGAAGAGGAGATGAGATAGAAGAAGAGAGACGAACATATAGAGGAAAGGAGAGAAGAAGAGAGTGAAGAAGAGAGAGATAAAGAGATAAGATAGAAGACGGGAAAGAAAAAAAGAGAACAAGAGATATTATAGAAGAAGCAATAGAGGAAATGAGAGAAGAGAGAAGAAAAGATAGACAAAGAGAGAAGAAGAGATAGAAGAAAAGAGAGAAGAGAAGAAAATCACAATCTTTTTTTACCCGTCTACCATTAGGTGCCCTTCTTTGCGAGGCATCTGATCAACAACATTGTAGTAACTCCACAAAACAAACCCAATTCTTGAAGATGGCTGCCGTCTTATCGGCTCTTAACCAACCATGATATTTTGTTTGTTTTTTCGCGTTGTTTGTAAATTGTTTTGTACATAATGTTGATTTTACCGTCTCTTATGACCGAAAAGATCTTCTGGACATCAGAACTGCGATTACTCCCCTCAGATTAGACAAATAGTTTTTCTTCAATGAGTCGGATGGGAAGGAGATACTACAGACAGCCGACCAGGCCCAGATCTCCATCATTCGCTGGAGAAGGAAACTGAGATTTCTCAGAAAAAGATCAGGGTGCCTTGTGAGGATCAGTTAACAAGTGGCTAATCTTCCTTTGCCTTCCGTCCTGCTAGCTAACGTTCAAACTCTGGAAAATAAATGGGATGAACTGAAAGCACGAATATCCTACTAATGGGACATTAAAAACTGTAATATCTTATGTTTCATATACGATATTACGACATTAAGAATATACAGCTGGTGGGTTATACACTCTATCGGCAGGATAGAACAACAGCCTCTGTTAAGACACTAGGCGGGGCCTATGCATATATGTAAACAACAGCTGGTGCACAATATCTAAGGGAGTCTCAAGGTTTTGTTCGCCTGACGTAGAGTATCTCATGATAATCTGTAGACCAAACTATCTACATATAGAGTTTTCATCTGTATTATTCGTAGCTGTCAACATACCACCACAGACCAATACTGGCACTAAAACCGCACTCATTGAGCTGTATACCGCCATAAGCAAACAGGAAAACGCTCATCCAGAGGCAGTGCTCCCAGTGGCTGGGGACTTTAATGCAGAGAAACTTAAATCATTTTTCCCTAATTTCTATCAGCATGTTACATGTGCAACCAGAGGGAAACAATTCTAGACCACATTTACTCCATACACAGAGATGCTAACAAAGCTCTTCCTCGCCCCCTCCATTTGGAAAATGTGACCATAATTCTATCCTCCTGATTTCTGCTTACAAGCTAAATTTAAAGCAGTGATTCTGTGGTCAGAAAGTGGTCAGATGAAGCAGATACTAAACTACAGGACTGTTTTGCTAGCACAGACTGGAATATGTTCCGGGATTCTTCCGATTGCATTGAGGAGTACACACGGGCTTTATCAATAAGTGCATTGAGGACATCGTCCCCACAGTGACTGTACGTACATACCCCAACCAGAAGCCATGGATTACAGGCAACATTCGCACATTCGCTTTCAAAGAGAGGGACTCTAACCCGGCAGTTTATAAGAAATCCTTCCATGCCCTCCGCCGAACCATCAAACAGGAAAAAGTGTCAATACAGGACTAAGATCGAATTGTACTACACCGGCTCCGATGCTCGTCGAATGTGGCAAGGCTTGCAAACTATTACAGACTACAAAGGGAAGCACAGCCAAGAGCTGCCCAGTGACACAAGCCTACCAGACCAGCAAAATAACTTCTATGCTCGCTTCAAAGTAAGTAACACTGAAACATACATAAGAGCATCAGCTTTTCCGGACAACTGTGTGATCACGCTCTCCGCAGCCGATGTGAGTAAGACCTTTAAACAGGTCAACATTCACAAGGCCGCAGGGCCAGACAGATTACCAGGATGTGTACGCCGAGCATGCCCTGACCAACTGGCAAGTGTCTTCACTGACATTTTCAACCTCTCCCTGTCTGAGTCTGTAATACCAACATGTTTCAAGCAAATCACCATAGACCCTGTGCCCAAGAACACTAAGGTAACCTACGTAAATGACTACCAACCCGTGGCACTCACGTCTGTAGCCATGAAATGTTTTGAGGCTGGTCATGCTCATATCAGCACCTTATTCCAGAAACCCTAGACCCACTCCAATTTGCATACCGCACCAACAGATCCACAGACGATGCAATCTCTATTGCACACCACATTGCTCTTTCACACCTGGACAAAAGGAACACCTATGTGAGAATGCTAATCATTGACTACAGCTCAGCATTCAACACCACAGTGCCCTCAAAGCTCATCACTAAGCTAAGGACCCTGGGACTAAACACCTCCCTCTGCAACTGGATCCTGGACTTCCTGATGGGCCACCCCCCAGGTGGTAAGGGTAGGTAACAACACATCCACCAGGCTGATCCTCAAAACGGGGGCGCCTCAAGCGTGCGTGCTCAGTCCCCTCCTGTACTCCCTGTTCACTCATGATTGCACGGCCAGTCATGACTCCAACACCATTATTAAGTTTGCTGATGACACAACAGTAGTCGGCCTGATCACAGACAATGATGAGACAGCGTATTGGGAAGAGCTCAGAGACCTGATCGTGTGGTGCAACGACAACAACTTCTCCCTCAACATGATCAAGACAAAGGAGCTAAGGACCGAGCACGCCCACATTCTCATCGACGGGGCTACAGTGGAGCAGGTTGAGAGCTTCAAGTTCCTTGGTGTCCACATCACCAACAAACTAACATGACTCCAAGCACACCAAGACAGTTGTGAAAAGGGCACTACAAAATATATTCCCCCTTAGGAGACGTTTTGGCATGGGTCCTCAGATCCTCAAAAGGTTTTACAGCTGTACCATCGAGCGCCTCCTGACGGGTTGCATCACTGCCTGGTATTGCAACTGCTCGGCCCCCGACCACAAGGTACTACAGAGTGTAGTGCGTACGGCCCAGTACATCACTGGGGCCAAGCTTCCTGACATCCAGGACCTCTATACCAGGCAGTGTCAGAGAATGGACCTAAAAATTGTCAATGTCTCCAGCCACCATAGTCATAGACTATTCTCTCTGCTACCGCACGGCAAGCGGTACCGGAGTGCCAAGTCTATTCCCAAGAGGCTTCTAAACAGCTTCTACCCCCAAGCCATAAGACTCCTGAACAGCTAATCAAATGGCTACCCAGACTATTTGCTTTGCTCCCCCCTTCTACGCTGCTGCTACTCTCTGTTATTATCTATGCATAGTCACTGTAATAACTCTACCTACATGTACATATTACCTTTATTACCTCTACACCGGTGCTTCCGCACATTGACTTTGTACCGGTACCCCCTGTATATAACCCCACTATTGTTATTTACTGCTGCTCTCTAATTATTTGTTATCTCTTATTTTCTTAAAACTGCATTGTTGATTAAGGGCTTGTAAGTAAGCATTTCACTGTAAGGTGATTAGATTTTTTAGAGGGAAAAGAAGAAAGCCTGTACAGAATAAAAAGTGCAACAAGGAACTAAAATAATACTGCAATTAATGTAAAAAGCAATTCACCTTTGTGCCTGAATACAAAGTGTTACTGTATGTTTGGGGCAAATTGAATACAACACATTACTGAGTAACACTCAAGCATAGTGGTGGCTGCATGATGTTATGGGTATGCTTGTAATCGTTGAGGACTGGGGAGTTTTTCAGGATAAAAAAAGAAAAGGAATGCAGTTAAGCAGAGGCAAAATCCTAGAGGAAAACCTGGTTTAGTCTGCTTTCCACCAGACACTGGGAGATACAAGGCCAAATCAACACTGGAGTTGCTCATTAAAATAACAGTGAATGTTTCTGAGTTACAGAAGTGTGTCCGAGTTACATTTTCAAGGAGATTTAAATCAAAACTGTATGGCAAGACTTGAAAATGCTTGTCAAGCAATAATTAACAACCAATTTGACAGAGCTTGAAGAAAAATAATGAGCAAATAGTGTACAATCTAGGGGTGCAAAGCTCTTATGAGATATTTCTGTATTTAATTTTTAATAATTTTGCAAACATTTCTAAAATCCTGTTCTCACTTTGTCATTATGGGGTATTGTGTGTAAAAGGGTGATACATGTTTGTTTTTTTGTCAATGTGGAATTCAGGCTGCACCACAACAAAATGTGGAATAAGTCAAAGGATATCAATAATTTCTGAATGGATAGAAGAAAAGACAGAAGAAGAGAGGGCAGAAGAGAGAGAAGGGGAGAGAAGAGGAGGGGAGAGAATAGATTGAAGAAGAGATAGAAGAAGATAGAAAAAGAGATATGAGAAGAGGGGAGAAGAGATTGAAGAAGAGAGAAAAAGAAATAGAAGAAGAGAGGGGAGAAGATATAGAAGAAGAGAGAAAAATAGATAGAAGAAGAGATAGGAGAAGATATATAAGAAGAGATAGAATAAGAGAGAAAAATAAATAGAAGAGATATAAGAAGAGAGAAGAAAAAATAGAAGGAGAGGGGAGAAGAGATAGAAGATGAGATAGCAGAAGAGACAAAAAGAGAGAAGAGATGGAAGAGAGAAGCGGTACATTGATTCAAGATTGATAGACAGAGAGGGAGAGCTGGAAGAGATAGAATGAGACAGAAAAAAAGAGAGAACCTCCGAAATGGAGAGTGTTTTCACTGACTGGACTAGAGAGGAATAGAGACCTGTCAACACAAGATCTTAGTGTCTACAACAGCTGCCCCTATCAAACCTCCCTTTAAAACACACACACACACACACGCACGCACGCACGCACACACACACACACACACACACACACACACACACACACACACACACACACACACACACACACACACACACACACACACACACACACACACACACACACACACACACACACACACACACACACACACACACACACACACACACACAATAACAGCAGATATTTTGTCACCCATCTACATACCATACCCTATAATTTTGCTTCTACTTTTTTGGAATTGTTAGATTACATCTTAGATATTGCTGCACTGTCGGAACAAGAGGCACAAGTATTTCGCTACACTCATAATAACATCTGCTAACCATGTGCATGTGACCAATAAAATGAGATTTGATTTGATTCACCCTCCTCTTTTTCGTTTTCTCTCACTTTCCCTAATCTCTCTCTCCTCCGTCTCCCTTGCCATCTCTCTTTCTTTATGTCCGTCTCTCTCCATCAATCCCCGTCTATCTCCATCTCTCTCCCTCTATCTCCATCTCTCTTTCTATCTGCCTCCTCCTGGAGTGTTTGGAGTCTGTAGCCACAGTGTGTTCAAATCTGAGGCCTCAGGGGCCACATACTTCAGCCTCAGTGAATGGCACTGGCCTCCTTTTGGGAAGGCAGCCTGTAGCCTCCACTCCTCAACCCAAGGGATGCTTGGCTTTAGGATGAGGTTGGTCCAGATTCTGGCTTTGTTTCACCAATCACAAATCCTCTGTTCATATCTGTAAGAGACGTAGCTTAGCTACCATTTAGCCGAGGTTCACTAGTTGTAGTTGGCAGTGTTGGTTTGTGCTGTGAATGTCCATTGCATCTCCAGCTTTCTAAGTTATATTTTTACTGTACTGTATCGTAACAATGTTCGTAGTAAAAGTATTGTATGATTGTATTGTGTGGGGAAACGATCCTTCCAACACCTTTGTGTATATCTCCTTACCCTCTGCTCCTTTCCCAGCTACAATGTGACCGTGTATTAATTTAGTGTTGCAGTAATGGTGCTAGTGACCCTCTCTTCATCAACTTACATTTTAGGAAATGAAGAATCTATGATAATTAGATAGCTACCGCAAAATCAATTCAACAGTAATACCTGGAAATGATTTCCTAAGGCTTCTATAGCTCATGTGATGAGAGCGGGAGGGAGGGAAAATGATTAAAAGTTTGGAATCTATGAATCTCTGAGTGGAATATTATTCCCAGTTCTGTAGATCCAGTATGCTATGTCTTAAATTCGTTTTGATTGACACACCAGATAGATGCAGTGAAATTTATTATTTTACTGTGTCAGCCAGAGTACTATGACACACCTGGTGCAAATGAAGGTTAAGTACCTTGCTCAAGGGCACATCAGCAGATTTTTCACCTTGTTGACTCAGGTATTCAAACCAACAACATTTTTGGCCCAACTAACCCCTAGGCTACCAGCCGCCCTAAACTCTCTGTTGTATCACAATCAAGCCTAGCTGTTAAGAGCATTGTGCCAGTAACCGAAATGTTGCTGGTTCGAATCTCAGAGCTGACTAAGTGCCCTTGAGCAGGCCCTAATTTCTCCTGTAAGGGGCTCTGGATAGGAGCTTCTGCTAAATGACTAACATGTAAATGTTGTATATCAGTTGTACCACCAGTGTATACAGGGTCTACGAGCCACATGCCCTCATTTCATTTCATAATACAGGTTTCTTATAACTACCTGTTTAAATGTGTATTATATAGCCTACTGTAAATTTCTAATCTCTTGATGATACACACTGCAGGTGGCCAGGATATGTAACCATAGGTTTTACCGCTATAAAACAGGATGTCCTATATTACTAGTTTTCTATGTGCCTCATGCATAGGGCCAGGCATTTTGGTTGTTTTGCTATATGAATCATGATCCAAAACATCCATAATGCCTGGCCCTACTCATATTAACAACACATGTACTGGAAATCTAGTTAATGGATTCAAAGAAAGCTATTCCATTTTCAACCGAGGTAGTCAAACATGGACCAGGACTTCCTTTCCAGTAGTGTGTGAGTGTGTGTAACCAGTGTTTATTCTGTGTGTGTGTGTTTTGTGTGTGTGTATATATTCTCAGTGCTTCAGTGTATGTATGTGTGTATTCTCAGCGCATCAGTGTGTGTCTTCTCGGCGTAGCAGGGTGTGTGTGTGTATCCTCGGTGGAGTAGCATGATGCTGCCTAGGTAATTGGATGTGTGAACGCCCACCTAAAACTCCCCCTGTAGCCCTGGGCGGTTTGGCAGGCAGGGGGGGCTAGCAGCTCTCTGAATTCCCCATGACTCAATGTAACACCTCCCACCCAGAGGAACCAGAGGAGGGATGAGGATTCTCCACGCTGGCTAAACCCTATGTAGTGCACTAATTTTGACCAGAGCCCATCAAATGTAGTGCATTATATAGGGACTAAGGTGCCATTTGGAACGAGGCCTTCAGACTTCCTCGTGGTCACTTAGGCTGCCTGCCTGGCTGCATGTCACACATGTGAATTGACTCCTCTCTGCAGTTTGGGTCTTTTTGTCATTCCCAGGTGGACCCAGGTTAGCCAGTGATGTGCAATGGTGTGTTCATCTCACTTCCAGGTCCTCTCCTTAACTAGGAAGTGGTATTAATAATGCATGAAATAGAGGGTCACAAAGAGGTTCATTTACTCTGAGGGTGAGAATGCCTCGTTTGGCGGGTTTGATCAGAAGCCTAGTCTATGTCTGTGATGCTGCCCTCAGCAAAAGACAATGGTGAGGAAATCCCCTCAATTGGGTAAAAGGAACAGTATTATTATTATTGCTGAACATTGGACTTAGGGGGGATTCTGGGTAGGGAACGACCAATGGGTGGGTTTCCCTATGGGTCCTGCTTTTTCTTTCACATTCATGGACTTATTAACACTAAAGATAACATTTACATCAGTCAAAATAAATGTATTTATTTTTTAGCAATGGTTACGCTACCTATTCTATTTTGAAAGGCCTAAGGTCACCTATTAAATGTTCCAGCTGTCTTGATATCCTAGCAATATAGCAATGCTCCAAGAAACACACCTGCCTCAAAAAGACACGCATAGAATAGAGAACCATTTGTACAAACTGGCTGCTTTTCATCAGCACCAAACAAAACTAAAGGTGTGATCATAATGATACATAAGAAACTCAAAATCACCATCGTGGGTAAAGGTGTAATCATAATGATACATAAGAAACTCAAAATCACCATCGTGGGTAAAGGTGTGATCATAATGATACATAAGAAACTCAAAATTACCATCGTGGGTAAAGGTGTAATCATAATGATACATAAGAAACTCAAAATTACCATCGTGGGTAAAGGTGTAATCATAATGATACATAAGAAACTCAAAATCACCATCGTGGGTAAAGGTGTAATCATAATGATACATAAGAAACTCAAAATTACCATCGTGGGTAAAGGTGTGATCATAATGATACATAAGAAACTCAAGATTACCATCGTGGGTAAAGGTGTGATCATAATGATACATAAGAAACTCAAAATTACCATCGTGGGTAAAGGTGTGATCATAATGATACATAAGAAACTCAAAATTACCATCGTGGGTAAAGGTGAAGGCCAAGAAGGCAGAATTATTTTCCTTAAATGTGTCCATAATGGAAAGAAAATACCTTTATTAATGTGAATGCTCCAAATGTATATGATCCTATGCTTTTTAATTCTCTGAATAGCATAGTGTTAGAATTAACTGAATTCCATCTGGTTATTGGGACAGATATGAAAGCCATGTTGGACGTGTGGGAAAATCTAATAGGACGCACTTCAATCCACACGCAACCAAGACTCTCTAGCATATCCTCCATCATTACAACCTTGTTGATGCTTGGCGAGCACATAATCCTTAAGCAAAAGTGTACAATTTCTACTCACACAGGCATAAATCATGCTCACGAATCGATGTTATACTATTATCTACATCTCTATTTTCTTTAATCAAGAAAAAATAAATTCAACACATGAGCTTGTCTGACCACCACGTTTACTACTGCCAACTTCACATTTCAGAATCTCCTAAAAGAGCCACATGACGTTTCAACGTTTCATTACAACAAAATCCTACATTCCATGATAAGTTTAAAATTGAACTAAACTCATTCATAATAATCAATACAAATTCAGCCGATGACCCCCTGATTCTATGGCATGCCACCCAAGGTTTTATTATAAATAATGCAACTGCATTTGCATCTGGGTTGAATAAATCACAATTAAAGAAGATGTTTTTAACTGTGTTAGAACATTCTCAACAAACACTCTTTTCAGACCAGGTTGCTATTACTGTTTCCAAAGTCAACACAGAATTCAATTTATTGATAAGACAGAGAGGAGAATTTGCCAGCCATCGAGTAAGACTCAACCATTACTTCCATGTAATCGTCCCAGTTGTCTACAGTAATGATCATTTAGCTGATACAGCAACATTTGATTCTGAAACAGGGAAGATTACTGTCAGAATCCAAATGAATCAATCAAAGACTATCCCGCTGTACACCTCTGATTGTAAATCCACACCAAGCCAGACTAAGTCATTTCTAAAATAATAAAGAACTCCTCTTCTCTCAACAGAGGAAGCCACCTCGCTGGGAGCCCAAATCTTTCTCAATGAACTCAAAAGGGCATTGGATAGCATGAATAAAGGAAAATCACCTGGATGGGACAGTATTCCTCCTGTTTATTTAAAATATTGTAATCAATTAGGTCCCCTATTGCCCTAAATGATTAATACAGCCATTCACAAAGGAGAGATGTGAATACAACACTAATTTCCGTGTTCTCACTATCGCCCCCTATGTTTATTTGATAAACACAGATTTTAAACTGTTTTCCAAAATGTTGCTGTCCCGTCTTGAGACTTACTTAACCAAATTGATTCACACGGACCAAAGCAGGTTTATTAAAAATCATTTATCCCTGGACAACCTTACATATCTTAGATGCTTCATCAGAAACAACAGCTCCTTGGGTTGTATTTTCTCTCGATGCAGAAAAAGCTTTTGATAGACTAGAATGGTCATATCTCTGGTTTGTCTTGGAACATATGTGAATTGGCTGTAATTGTATTAATATGATTTAAAATGCTACGCCAACCCCTCAGCCAAAATTATAACAGGCAATATCTGCTCTGCTACTTTCAGAATCACTAGAAGCAGCAGACAAGGTGATCCAATTTCACATCTGCTATTGTTATTATCCATTGAACCCCTGGCCCAGGCAATTCGTCAACTGAAGGAAATAACACACATTTCTCTCAAATCTACTGATCACTTAATCTCATTATTTGCAGATTATATTTTACTATATCTAGACAATGTATCTCAATTGCTCCAAAGCACATTGAAGATTATAGATAAATTCAGTTTAATCTCAAATTATTAAATTAATTTAACCATGAGCCCTACTGCTTCTCAAGACCCTAATGGAGGACTCCATCTCTACTGAATACAAATCTTTTCCCATTTTAAATATTTCCTTCTGCAAATAAACCATTGCCACACTCCTCAAAAAAAAGGATCTATCTAGAACCCAAAATGGTTCTTCAGCTGCCCCCATAGAATAACCCTTTAAATAACCCTTTTTGGTTCCAGGTAGAAACCTTTTGGGTTTCATGTAGGACCCTTTCCAGAGAGACTTCTACACAGAGCCCAAAAGCGTTCTATGTGGAACCAAAAAGGGTTCTCCTATGGGGACACTCCTATTCGGAACCCCTTTTCTAAGAGCCCCTTTTCTAAGAGTGCAGAAACGTTAACAGAATGCCCAAAATCAATTCAATCCAACCTCAGTAGATATTATCCCAGTTGCATTAACCGGCAGAAAATCTATTGTCAAATGAATATATTGCCATGGCTCTATTTATGCTGTTCAATGCTTCCCATGTCTCCCTCTTCTGGCTATTGGGATACAATTCATAATGCAGTTTCAAAATGTATATGGAAAGGTAAACAATCCTGGCTAAAATGAACAACTCTACAAGGAGCGAAAGACGTAGCAGGACTGTCGATAGCAAACTTGAAGCTGTATTTCCAGGCACTAGAATTTCGCTCCATCCTAAATGAGTTTAGACATGATTCTTTTGCTCCCCTAGCTGAGTATAGAGAGAAATACGGTGTATCCTATTGCCCAGGAAGAGGTTGTCTTCACAGATACAGTGCATTCAGAAAGTATTCAGACCCTTATTTATTTTCCACATTTTGTTAAGTTACTGTGTTATTCTAAAATGGATTAAATAAAAACAATTGATCATCAATATACACACAATACCACATAATGACAAAAAGAAAACAGATTTTTAGACATTTTTGCAAATGTATTAAAATTAAAAACATTTAAATACATATTCAGACCCGTTGCTATGAGACTTGAAATTAAGCTGTGCAACTTGATTGGAGTACACCTGTAGTAAATGTATTTGATTGGACATGATCTGTCTATATAAGGTCCCATAGATGACAGTGCATGTCAGAGCAAAAACCAAGGCATGAGTTCGAAGGAATTGTTCGTAGAGCTCCGAGACAGGATTGTGTAGGCACAGATCTGGGGAAGTGCATCATTGAAGGTCCCCAAGAAGACAGTGGCCTCCATCATTATTCAATTCAGTTTGGAACCATCTCTTCCTAGAGCTGTCTGCCTGGCCAAACTGAGCAATCGGGGGAGAAGGGCCTTAGCCAGGAAGGTGGCCAAGAACCCGATGGACACTCTGACAGAGCTCCAGAGTTCCACAGTGGTGATGGGAGAACCTTTCAGAAGGACAACCATCTCTGCAGCACTCCACCAATCAGGCCTTTATGGTAGAGTGGCCGGACGGAAGCCACTCCTCAGTAAAAGGCACGTGACAGCCCGCTTGGAGTTTGCCAAAAGGCACCTAAAGGACTCTCAGACCATGAGAAACAAAATTGTCTGGTCTGATGAAACCAAGATTGAACTCACTGGCCTGAAAGCGAAGTGTTTCATCTGGGGGAAACCTGGCACCATCCCTGGTGGCAGCATCATGCTGTGGGGATGTTTTTCAGCGGCAGGGATTGGGAGACTAGGAAGGTTTGAGTAAAAGATGAACAGAGCAAAGTACAGAGAGATTGTTGATTAAACAAATATTTGAATGTCCTTAAGTGGCCTGAGCCCAGACTTGAACCGGATCGAACATCTCAGGAGAGACCTGGAAATAGCTGTGCTGCAACGCTCCCCATTCAACCTGACAGAGCTTGAGTGTCATGTTTGTCATTTATTATCATGTCTTGTCCCTGTGCTCCCCATGCTATTCGTTTCCCTCTGCTGGTCTTATTTGGTTCTTTCCCTCCTATCCCTCTCTCTCCCCCTCCCTCTCTCACTCTCTCGCTCTCTCTTCTCTCTATCGTTCCGTTCCTGCTCCCAGCTGTTCCTATTCCCCTAATCATCATTTAGTCTTCCCACACCTGTTCCCGATCCTTTCCCCTGATTAGAGTCCCTATTTATTCCTTTGTGATCCGTTCCTGTGCCGTCGGTTCCTTGTATTGTATTCACCATGCTGTGATTGCGTTTCGCCCTGTCCTGTCGTGTTTTTGCCGTGATTGTGTATCACCCTGTCCTGTCGTGTTTTGTGCCTTCATCAGACGCTGCGTGTGAGCAGGTGTCTCAGTCGACTACGGCCTGCGCCTACCCGAGCGACCTGCAGTCTGTGGCCGCTTCTCCAGTTGTTTTCCCCTCTACAATCTAGAGGATTTCTGTTATTCCGTTTTGAACATTAATAAACTCTGTTTCTGTTAAGTCGCGTTTGGGTCCTCGTTCACCAGCATGACAGAAGGAACCGACCAAGGAATGGACCCAGCGACTTCAGACGCTCGTTACACTGCCGTCGAGATCCAAGGAGCCATGCTCGGCAGACACGAGCAGGAATTGTCCGCTGCTCGCCATGCCGTGGAGAACCTGGCCGCTCAGGTTTCCGACCTCTCTGGACAGTTCCAGAGTCTACGTCTCGTGCCACCTGTTACTTCCTGGCCTGCCGAGCCTCCAGAACCTAGGGTTAATAACCCACCTTGCTACTCCGGGCAGCCCACTGAGTGCCGCTCCTTTCTCACGCAGTGTGAGATTGTGTTCTCTCTCCAACCCAACACATACACTAGAGAGAGAGCTCGGGTTGCTTACGTCATTTCACTCCTTACTGGCCGGGCTCGAGAATGGGGCGCTATCTGGGAGGCAAGGGCTGATTGCTCTATCAAATTCCAGAACTTTAAAGAGGAGATGATTCGGGTTTTTGACCGTTCAGTTTTTGGTGGGGAGGCTTCTAGGGCCCTGGCTTCCTTATGCCAAGGTGAACGGTCCATAACGGATTATTCCATTGAGTTTCGCACTCTTGCTGCCTCTAGTGAGTGGAACGAGCCGGCGCTGCTCGCTCGTTTTCTGGAGGGACTCCACGCAGTGGTTAAGGATGAGATTCTCTCCCGGGAGGTTCCTTCAGATGTGGACTCTTTGATTGCTCTCGCCATCCGCATAGAACGACGGGTAGATCTTCGTCACCGGGCTCGTGGAAGAGAGCTCGCATCAACGGTGTTTCCCTGCTCCGCATCGCAACCATCTCCCTCCTCTGGCTTTGAGACTGAGCCCATGCAGCTGGGAGGGATTCGCATCTCGAATAAGGAGAGGGAACGGAGGATCACCAACCGCCTGTGCCTCTATTGCGGAGTTGCTGGACATTTTGTTAATTCATGTCCAGTAAGAGGCCAGAGCCCATCAGTAAGCGGAGGGCTACTGGTGAGCGCTACTACTCAGTCCTCTTCATCTAGATCTTGTACTACTATGTCGGTCCATCTACGCTGGACCGGTTCGGGTGCTACATGCAGTGCCTTGATTGACTCTGGGGCTGAGGGTTGTTTCATGGACGAAGCATGGGTTCGGAAACATAACATTCCTTTCAGACCGTTAGACAAGCCTATCCCATGTTTGCCTTAGATGGTAGTCATCTTCCCAGTATCAAATTTGAGACACTACCTTTAACTCTCACAGTATCTGGTAACCACAGTGAGACTATTTCTTTTTGATTTTCCGTTCACCGTTTACACCTGTTGTTTTGGGTCATCCCTGGCTAGTATGTCATAATCCTTCTATTAATTGGTCTAGTAATTCTATCCTATCCTGGAACGTTTCTTGTCATGTGAAGTGTTTAATGTCTGCCATCCCTCCCGTTTCTTCTCTCCCTACTTCTCAGGAGGAACCTGGCGATTTGACAGGAGTGCCGGAGGAATATCATGATCTGCGCACGGTCTTCAGTCGGTCCCGAGCCAACTCCCTTCCTCCTCACCGGTCGTATGATTGTAGTATTGATCTCCTTCCAGGGACCACGCCTCCTCGAGGTAGACTATACTCTCTGTCGGCTCCCGAAAGGCTCTCGAGGATTATTTGTCTGTGTCTCTTGAACCATAGTGCCTTCTTCTTCTCCGGCCGGGGCGGGGTTCTTTTTGTTAAGAAGAAGGACGGTACTCTGCGCCCCTGCGTGGATTATCGAGGGCTGAATGACATAACGGTTAAGAATCGTTATCCGCTTCCCCCTTATGTCATCAGCCTTCGAGATTCTGCAGGGAGCCAGGTGCTTTACTAAGTTGGACCTTCGTAACGCTTACCATCTCGTGCGCATCAGAGAGGGGGACGAGTGGAAAACGGCGTTTAACACTCCGTTAGGGCATTTTGAGTACCGGGTTCTGCCGTTCGGTCTCGCCAATGCGCCAGCTGTTTTTCAGGCATTAGTTAATGATGTTCTGAGAGACATGCTGAACATTTTTGTTTTTGTCTATCTTGACGATATCCTGATTTTTTCTCCGTCACTCGAGATTCATGTTCAGCACGTTCGAGTGTTCTACAGCGCCTTTTAGAGAATTGTCTCTACGTAAAGGCTGAGAAGTGCTCTTTCATGTCTCCTCCGTTACCTTTCTCGGTTCCGTTATTTCCGCTGAAGGCATTCAGATGGATTCCGCTAAGGTCCAAGCTGTCAGTGATTGGCCCGTTCCAAGGTCACGTGTCGAGTTGCAGCGCTTTTTAGGTTTCGCTAATTTCTATCGGCGTTTCATTCGTAATTTCGGTCAAGTTGCTGCCCCTCTCACAGCTCTTACTTCTGTCAAGACGTGTTTTAAGTGGTCCGGTTCCGCCCAGGGAGCTTTTGATCTTCTAAAAGAACGTTTTACGTCCGCTCCTATCCTCGTTACTCCTGACGTCACTAGACAATTTATTGTCGAGGTTGACGCTTCAGAGGTAGGCGTGGGAGCCATTCTATCCCAGCGCTTCCAGTCTGACGATAAGGTTCATCCTTGCGCTTATTTTTCTCATCGCCTGTCGCCATCTGAGCGCAACTATGATGTGGGTAACCGTGAACTGCTCGCCATCCGCTTAGCCCTAGGCGAATGGCGACAGTGGTTGGAGGGGGCGACCGTTCCTTTTGTCGTTTGGACAGACCATAAGAACCTTGAGTACATCCGTTCTGCCAAACGACTTAATGCCCGTCAAGCTCGTTGGGCGTTGTTTTTCGCTCGTTTCGAGTTTGTGATTTCTTACCGTCCGGGTAGCAAGAACACCAAGCCTGATGCCTTATCCCGTCTGTTTAGTTCTTCTGTGGCTTCTACTGATCTCGAGGGGATTCTTCCTTATGGGCGTGTTGTCGGGTTGACAGTCTGGGGAATTGAAAGACAGGTTAAGCAAGCACTCACGCACACTGCGTCGCCGCGCGCTTGTCCTAGTAACCTCCTTTTCGTTCCTGTTTCCACTCGTCTGGCTGTTCTTCAGTGGGCTCACTCTGCCAAGTTAGCTGGTCATCCCGGTGTTCGAGGCACTCTTGCGTCTATTCGCCAACGCTTTTGGTGGCCGACTCAGGAGCGTGACACGCGCCGTTTCGTGGCTGCGTGTTCAGACTGCGCGCAGAAGAAGTCTGGTAATTTTTTTCTGCTTCTGCTCCTGGTCTTGCTGGGTCTCAGTCTGTTCCCTGCCATCGCATCTCTCCTGTTCTTGTCCCTGCCCTTGCTGTGTCTCAGTCTGTCCCTAGTTCTCATTTTTTTTTAGAGTAGTACCCTAGTTTCCCTTTTTATCGTTTTCGTTACGGTCCTGAGGAGAGGAGTTGGGTTCTTTCTCGGGACGTGCTGGACCGTTTGATCTATGATTTCCTCCGTTGCTGCCAGTGTTCCTCCTCGAGAGCGCCAGGAGGCGCTCGGTGAGTGGGGGGTACTGTCATGTTTGTCATTTATTATCATGTCTTGTCCCTGTGCTCCCCATGCTATTCGTTTCCCTCTGCTGGTCTTATTTGGTTCTTTCCCTCCTATCCCTCTCTCTCCCCCTCCCTCTCTCACTCTCTCGCTCTCTCTTCTCTCTATCGTTCCGTTCCTGCTCCCAGCTGTTCCTATTCCCCTAATCATCATTTAGTCTTCCCACACCTGTTCCCGATCCTTTCCCCTGATTAGAGTCCCTATTTATTCCTTTGTGATCCGTTCCTGTGCCGTCGGTTCCTTGTATTGTATTCACCATGCTGTGATTGCGTTTCGCCCTGTCCTGTCGTGTTTTTGCCGTGATTGTGTATCACCCTGTCCTGTCGTGTTTTGTGCCTTCATCAGACGCTGCGTGTGAGCAGGTGTCTCAGTCGACTACGGCCTGCGCCTACCCGAAAAGCGACCTGCAGTCTGTGGCCGCTTCTCCAGTTGTTTTCCCCTCTACAATCTAGAGGATTTCTGTTATTCCGTTTTGAACATTAATAAACTCTGTTTCTGTTAAGTCGCGTTTGGGTCCTCGTTCACCAGCATGACATTGAGAGGATCTGTGGAGAAGAATGGGAGAAACTCCCCAAATACAGGTGTGCCAAGCTTGTAACATCATACCCAAGAAGACTCAAGGCTGTAATCGGCTGCCAAAGGTGCTTCAACAAAGTACTGAGTAAAGGGTCTGAATACTTATGTAAATTAGATATTTCTGGGGTACATTACATACATTTGCAAAAATGTCTAAAAACCTATTTTTGCTTTGTCAAATATGCTTTGGTCCTATTATTGCTCATATCATTTCTATTTAGCACTAAATTTAAAAACAAATTAACTTCGAATCAAAATGGCATGCCCATAATGCCTTGTTGCATCCCCCCGATGGTCCAAATGTGGAATCTGTACCCTTTCCGATATCATGGACATGAATTGATTGAGAACATTTCAATATTTGAAAGATACATGCACATTACCATGCAACTCCTTTTTTCTATATTTACAATTTAGGTCAGCTATGCTGGCTATGGAGTCTCTTGGGAAACCCAACTATCGAAATGTCCAATGATGGGATTTATAAATACATAATCTGCGTTCACAAAAGGACTGCTTACTATAATATATAAACATCTTTTGGAAATCTCATATTCTGAGCAAGCTGTTAAAAAAATATGGTCCACAGATCTAATTGAATTCGAACCATCCTTTAACTGGAACATACTGTAATCTGTAAAAATGTGGCTTTGGCATCCCGTTATCATAACCACTCATTTATATAGTTTAAGTATTTTCAAATACATTATTTAACACTAAGGAAACATTTTACAATAAATTGGGCCCAACTCCCAACACCCAACTGTTCACTGTTTCCCCTAAATCAGGCACATTCCTTCATATGATGTGGGAGTTCCTTGCAGTTAAATGCTTCTGAGGCAAAGTTCCAAAATTAATTTAGAAGTGGATCAATTTCAATATCTAATGCTTTCCATCTATTATGTTACTTAATGATAATAGCTCCTTGAATCTCTCAATCAGAGAAGATTACTGCTGGCAGGCAGCACTGCCACAAAAAAAAAGATGTTGGCTCTTAGATGGCAAACACTACACTTTCTCCCCTTTAATCAGTTACTTTTAGAAGTTAGGTGAGGTGGGAAGCATGGTTTTGTCATGGTCGTCATATGGAGGTGACCAAGGCGCAGCGTTGTAAGCGTACATTCAACTTTATTAAACGAATGCAACACTGAACACAATGAACAAAATAACTAAACGAACCGTGAAGCAAATATGGCTAGTGCAGACAGGCAACTAAACATAGAATAAGAACCCACAAACTAAACAAGGAATATGGCTACCTACAACGATAAACAGTTGCCTCTGATTGAGAACCAATCTAGGCAACCACAGACATATAAACACCCAGACTTACAAAAAACCCTAGATATACAAAAAAAACCTAGACAATACAAAAACTAAACAAACTACCCTCGTCACACCCTGACCTAACCAAAACAATAAAGAAAACACAGATAACTAAGGTGACAGGTGACAGGTTTCCGAGTGGGAGGGAGGATGCTGGTGGGTGGGTGGATGGGGACTGAGGGGGGAATGGGTTTGGTTTATTTTTGTGTACATTTATTTGAATGTTTTTGTACCTGTAACCCCCTTTCTGAATTAGAAAAATAACAAAACTGAATAAAGAAAATGTGATTACCATTCACTGCTACTACAGACAGCCTCCAGTGGAGCGTAAGGCATGCATTTTGATTCCCAGTAAAAAAAAAATGTTTTTAGAGTTAAATAGAAATGGTATGAGCAATAATAGGACCAAAGTGTATTTTACATTGTTAATGGACTTACAGTGCATTCAGAAAGTCCACACACAATACCCCATAATGACAAAGCAAAAACAGGTTTTTAGATTTTTTTGCAAATGTATATAAAATATAAAATGAAATATCACATTTACATAAGTACACTGTACTACATGATTGTAGTAGGTATACTACTGTGTTAGTTATAGTAGCTATGTTGTCTGAGGTTAGCTAATATGGTGACAACGATGTAGGCTGTGTGTAGCTGTCTGTAGAGGTTAGCGGTTATGATCTGAAGGTTTGGCCTGGAAAATATTTTTTGCATGGTCACAGACAGCTAATGTGATGTGCATTGAAGTCCACAAGCGAAAGGAAAATGCGAGAGGAGGAGAGTGTGTAGATGCGAGAAGGAATTATATATAAGGATTTACATTTATATTTTACATTTGAGTCATTTAGCAGACGCTCTTATCCAGAGCGACTTACAGTAAGTAATGAGTTCATACATTTTCAGACTTTTTAAAATGTATCTTTTAAAGGGATCATACAGTTTGTATGCTATGAAAGTGAACTGTGTTTGCATGTGATCAGGAGTGTATCACATTGATTACTAAAATTTCACTCGACCTACAGTATGCACCTACAGTATGTTATAAACTTTCATTCATAGACTAGGTTGTAGCAACCTCATACTGGGTATAGGGAAATTTGATTATGATGTAGTAGCCTAAACCAATCGATGTTACATTGAGCTGGGTGGATGTAATATGAATGACAGTCATCAAATATGCCTGTAATAGAAATAGAAAGCTGTCCCATGCTTAATAAATAAACAATTATCCTCCCTCATCTTAAATTGCACCGACTGCCACTGCGATACACACATGCTCGCATGTACACACACACACACACTGGGATCTGCCTCTTCCTGCTGCCAAGGCCTATAGGTAACTGACATGAAATGAACATCAGCATGTGTGCGTGTTTGTGTAAGTGTGTGCGTGTGCATGTGCGTGTGTGTGTGTGCTGCAGGCGCCCCTCAGTACGGTTGGCCGACCTACTGCTGACTCCCACACTCCCTTTGAGTAAAAGGAGGGAGGGAAAGGAGGAGAAAGATATTTCGTTCTTCCTTCTCTATACTCTTTCATTTATCACCAGATATACCATGATATGTTTTTGGGAGGGAGGTAGCATAAAACTCATTAAAAAAGCCAGGGTTTTCTGCGTTGGGGGGGGTGGGGTCCCTAGCCAGGCGGGGGTGGAGGAGGATAAGGAGGAGTTGAGGAGGAGGAGGAGGCATAGTACCTTGGGCTTTCTCCCTCTCATCTCATACACACGTGGCGCACACACATCAGACAGACAAACAGCAGGGATTAGGTCACCGACTATCGGCTTTTTACTGTAACGAGGTCAGGAGTGAATAAAGCAGAGCACTTTACTGAGCACTCACTACATTAACTCAAACATACTTACTCATGTACACATACTGTACCAATCAAACGTTTGGACACACCTACTCAGGTTTTACTTTATTTTTACTACATTGTAGAATAATAGTGAAGACATCAAAACTATTAAATTACACATATGGAATCATTTAGCATCCAAAGAAGTGTTAAACAAAAAAATGTTTTATTGAGATTCTTAGAAGTAGCCACCCTTTGCACACTCTTGGCATTCTCTCAACCAGCTTAATGAAGTAGTTATCTGGAAATCATTTCAATTAACAGGTATATTTATTGGATTTCTTTCCTTCTTAATACGTTTGAGCCAATCAGTTGTTTTTGTGACAAGGTAGGGGTGGTGTACAGAAGATAGCCCTATTTGGTAAAAGACCAAGTCCATATTATGTCAAGAACAGCTCAAATAAACAAAGAGAAACGACAGTCCATCATTACTTTAAGACAGGAAGGTCAGTCGATCCAGAAAATGTCAAGAACTTTGAAAGTTAATTCAAGTACATTCGCAAAAACCATCAAGTGCTAGCATGAAACTGGCTCTCATGAGAACCGCCACAGGAAAGGAAGACCCAGAGTTACCTCTGCTTCAGAGGACAAGTTTATTAGAGTTACCAGCCTCAGAAATTGCAGCCCAAATAAATGCTTCACAGAGTTCATGTTCAGAGGAGACTGTGTGAATCAGGCCTTCATGGTCAAATTTCTGCAACGAAACCAGTACTAAAGGACACCAATAAGAAGAAGAGACTCGCTTGGGCCAAAATAATGAGCAATGGACATTAGACCAGTGGAAAGCTGTCATTTGGTCTGATGATTCCAAATGTTATATTTTTGGTTCCAACCGCCGTGTCTATGTGAGACGCAGAGTAGGTGAACGGATTATCTCCCCATGTGTAGTTCACAATGTGAAGCATGGAGGAGGAAGTGTGATGGTGTTGAGGTGCTTTGCTGGTGACACGTTCAGTGATTTATTTAGAATTCAAGGCACACTTAACCAGCATGGCTACGACAGGATTCTGCAATGATACACCACCCCATCTGGTTTGCGCTTGTTGGGACTATCATTTGTTTTTCACAGGACAACGACCCAACACACCTCCAGGCTGTGTTAGGGTTATTTGACCGAGAAGGAGAGTGGGGTAGTGCTGCATCAGATGACCTGGCCTCCACAATCACCCGACCTCAACCCAATTGAGATGATTTGGGATGAGTTGGACCGCAGAGTGAAAGGGAAGCAGCAAACAAGTGCTCAGTATATGTCAAATCAAATGTGGGACCTCCTTCAAGACTGTTGGAAAAGTATTCCAAGTGAAGGGGGTTGAGGGAATACCAAGAGTGTGCAAAGCTTTCATCAAGGCAAAGGGTGGCTACTTTGAAGAATCTAAAACATATTTGTATTTGTTTCAGAATTGGTTCTACATGATTCCATATGTGTTATTTCATAGTTGTGATGTCTTCCCTATTATTCTACAATGTATTAAATAGTTAAAATAAAGAAAAACCTTGAATGAGTCGGTGTGTCCAAACTTTTGACTGGTACTGTATGCAACACTCACACATACACACACACAGGCACACATACAAATACCCATTAAACCTCCGCCCACGTCGAAAGAGACCGACGATTCAGACCTTACATTTCGTTGTCAATTAAACTCAAAATGTTAGTGGTCCTGCTGAGATACAGACTTTTCAGGCTAGGCGTTTTTGTTCTTGTTCATTCTGTCCCTGTCTGAGATCATTCTGTTGTACAGTAGTCTGACTGTGGCTGGCAGCCTAAAAGCATAATCTGAAAACGTGGTCAGAGGCTCCGTATGGAAGATGTGACGCCATTGAGGAACCTCCAGAAGCATGGAAAGGCCAAATTGAGCCGTGTACCGCATTGCTTTTTTACAGTACAGAGGGATCCATATAGTATCTCCGCAATGACATGATTGGTTGACGGTAGCTGGGGGTGGGAGGTCCTGTATAAAAACAAACTCACTTCCTGATTACCCTGGTCCTCCTGGGTCTCAGTCTATTTTGAGTAGCTTGTTTTGTCCTGTCCTGCCTGGGTAGCTCGGTGTAGCTAGGTCCTGGCCTGACCCTGTCTGAGTCTATACTGTATATGGATTGACTTTGTTCCAACATGGCTTGACAACAACTATACACCAATACAACAGTCAACTGTGTAGCCTGGCCCTGCACATCCAGGGCTGTGGACCAACATTTATACAACAGTAGCTCAATGTAGCTCAATGCAAGCTCAATGTAGCCCAGTCCTACCTTGCCAGTGCTGTGGACTACTGTAACAAAACAGTAGTCTGTGTAGCCTGCTCAATATAACTCAATACAAGCTCAATGTAGCCTGGTGCTGGCCAGCCAGTGCTATACTGTAGCCCCGGGCACTAGCAGTAGTAGGCAGGTAGCCAAGGAGGCTGGCTGTAACTCACAGCCAATTAGTCAATTCTCTCTCACACAGTAGATTAAAGCTAGAATCCTTAGTTGCTACATCCATTTTTTAACATATACATATATATTTACCCATTGAGCCTTCAAGAATAGAACTTAGAAATGCCTCATGAGCTTAGTTCAACTGTAATACCCAATGATTTATATATACACTATATGGCCGATAGGGGGCGCATTGTTGAAGCCAACGTGCGTCCATCTTGGCACTCCCCCAATGTAAAAATTATTTTGAAGGCTATAGAAATGCATTAGTTTTTGTCGCATTTATTGTATTACAGACAACTTAATGCATACTTTTCAATTATATTATGTGAGCTAAACGTTAAAACAAATAATGAAAAAATATATATCAAAACATTTTCCTTAAATTATAATTTTGAGATTACTAATGTTACTGTCCCCGCTACAACAAAAATACTTAAATTCCTTTAATGAAATACTGTATAATTACATTAATTCCTATGGAGGACTGCTCCTACCAAGGAATGCAGAGAAGGCCAACTAGTGGCTTCAAAGCCTCTCAGTGTTCGTACCACATCAGAACCTCACATATTTTTGTAAACAACGTACATTTAAACAAACACTGTATTACCTCAAGACATGGTTAAAATGATATTTGATATCATGGATGGCCAGTCCTTTCATGCATTGAGAGTGGTTACATTTCTCCAGCCCCATCCCATAGTTTTTTAGTGAAACAGGGGCAGGGAGTACACTTTGTTATTGTTTCAATTAGGGATTTTATCTTTATCTGAGCCAGAATGGTCCTTTTTGGAGACAGTGACTTGTGAAACTATTCACCCCCCTTGGCATTTTTCCTATTTTGTTGAATGTACAACCTGGAATTAAAATGGATTTTTGAGGGGTTTGCATCATTTCATTTACACAACATTCCTACCACTTTGAAGATGTAAAATATGTTTGTAGTGAAACAAACAAGACAAAAAACAGAAGACTTGAGCATGCATAACTATTCATCCCCCAACATCAATACTTTGTAGATCCACCTTTTGCAGCAATTACAACTGCAAATCTCTTGGGGTATGTCTCTATAAGCTTGGCACATCTAGGCACTGGGATTTTTGCCCATTCTTCAAGGCAAAACTGCTCCGTCTCCTTCAAGTTGGATGGATTACACTAATGTACAGCAATCTTTAAGTCAGCGTAGCCTAGTGGTTAGAGTGTTGGACTAGTAACCGGAAGGCTGCGAGATCAAACCACCGAGCTGACAAGGTACAAATCTGTCGTTCTGCCCCTGAACAGGCAGTTAACCCACTGTTCCCAGTCCGTCATTGAAAATAAGAATGTGTTACATTTAAGTCATTTAGCAGACGCTCTTATCCAGAGCGACTTACAAATTGGTGCGTTCACCTTATGACATCCAGTGGAGCAGCCACTTTACAATAGTGCAACTAAATCTTTTAAGGGGGGGGGTGAGAAGGAATACTTTATCCTATCCTAGGTATTCCTTAAAGAGGTGGGGTTTCAGGTGTCTCCGGAAGGTGGTGATTGACTCCGCTGTCCTGGCGTCGTGAGGGAGTTTGTTCCACCATTGGGGGGCCAGAGCAGCGAACAGTTTTGACTGGGCTGAGCGGGAACTGTACTTCCTCAGTGGTAGGGAGGCGAGCAGGCCAGAGGTGGATGAACGCAGTGCCCTTGTTTGGGTGTAGGGCCTGATCAGAGCCTGGAGGTACTGAGGTGCCGTTCCCCTCACAGCTCCGTAGGCAAGCACCATGGTCTTGTAGCGGATGCGAGCTTCAACTGGAAACCAGTGGAGAGAGCGGAGGAGCGGGGTGACGTGAGAGAACTTGGGAAGGTTGAACACCAGACGGGCTGCAGCGTTCTGGATGAGTTGTAGGGGTTTAATGGCACAGGCAGGGAGCCCAGCCAACAGCGAGTTGCAGTAATCCAGACGGGAGATGACAAGTGCCTGGATTAGGACCTGCGCCGCTTCCTGTGTGAGGCAGGGTCGTACTCTGCGGATGTTGTAGAGCATGAACCTACAGGAACGGGCCACCGCCTTGATGTTAGTTGAGAACGACAGGGTGTTGTCCAGGATCACGCCAAGGTTCTTAGCGCTCTGGGAGGAGGACACAATGGAGTTGTCAACCGTGATGGCGAGATCATGGAACGGGCAGTCCTTCCCCGGGCGGAAGAGCAGCTCCGTCTTGCCGAGGTTCAGCTTGAGGTGGTGATCCGTCATCCACACTGATATGTCTGCCAGACATGCAGAGATGCGATTCGCCACCTGGTAATCAGAAGGGGAAAGGAGAAGATTAATTGTGTGTCGTCTGCATAGCAATGATAGGAGAGACCATGTGAGGTTATGACAGAGCCAAGTGACTTGGTGTATAGCGAGAATAGGAGAGGGCCTAGAACAGAGCCCTGGGGGACACCAGTGGTGAGAGCGCGTGGTGAGGAGACAGATTCTCGCCACGCCACCTGGTAGGAGCGACCTGTCAGGTAGGACGCAATCCAAGCGTGGGCCACGCCGGAGATGCCCAACTCGGAGAGGGTGGAGAGGAGGATCTGATGGTTCACAGTATCGAAGGCAGCCGATAGGTCTAGAAGGATGAGAGCAGAGGAGAGAGAGTTAGCTTTAGCAGTGCGGAGCGCCTCCGTGATACAGAGAAGAGCAGTCTCAGTTGAATGACTAGTCTTGAAACCTGACTGATTTGGATCAAGAAGGTCATTCTGAGAGAGATAGCGGGAGAGCTGGCCAAGGACGGCACGTTCAAGAGTTTTGGAGAGAAAAGAAAGAAGGGATACTGGTCTGTAGTTGTTGACATCGGAGGGATCGAGTGTAGGTTTTTTCAGAAGGGGTGCAACTCTCGCTCTCTTGAAGATGGAAGGGACGTAGCCAGCGGTCAGGGATGAGTTGATGAGCGAGTTGAGGTAAGGGAGAAGGTCTCCGGAAATGGTCTGGAGAAGAGAGGAGGGGATAGGGTCAAGCGGGCAGGTTGTTGGGCGGCCGGCCGTCACAAGACGCGAGATTTCATCTGGAGAGAGAGGGGGAGAAAGAGGTCAGAGCACAGGGTAGGGCAGTGTGAGCAGAACCAGCGGTGTCGTTTGACTTAGCAAACGAGGATCGGATGTCGTCAAACTTCTTTTCAAAATGGTTGACGAAGTCATCTGCAGAGAGGGAGGAGGGGGGGAGGGGGAGGAGGATTCAGGAGGGAGGAGAAGGTGGCAAAGAGCTTCCTAGGGTTAAAGGCAGATGCTTGGAATTTAGAGTGGTAGAAAGTGTCTTTAGCAGCAAAGACAGAGGAGGAAAATGTAGAGAGGAGGGAGTGAAAGGATGCCAGGTCCGCAGGGAGGCGAGCTTTCCTCCATTTCCGCTCGGCTGCCCGGAGCCCGGTTCTGTGAGCTCGCAATGAGTCGTCGAGCCACGGAGCGGGAGGGGAGGACCGAGCCGGCCTGGAGGATAGGGGACATAGAGAGTCAAAGGATGCAGAAAGGGAGGAGAGGAGGGTTGAGGAGGCAGAATCAGGAGATAGGTTGGAGAAGGTTTGAGCAGAGGGAAGAGATGATAGGATGGAAGAGGAGAGAGTAGCGGGGGAGAGAGAGCGAAGGTTGGGACGGCGCGATACCATCCGAGTAGGGGCAGTGTGGGAAGTGTTGGATGAGAGCGAGAGGGAAAAGGATACAAGGTGGTGGTCGGAGACTTGGAGGGGAGTTGCAATGAGGTTAGTGGAAGAACAGCATCTAGTAAAGATGAGGTCGAGCGTATTGCCTGCCTTGTGAGTAGGGGGGGAAGGTGAGAGGGTGAGGTCAAAGGAGGAGAGGAGTGGAAAGAAGGAGGCAGAGAGGAATGAGTCAAAGGTAGACGTGGGGAGGTTAAAGTCACCCAGAACTGTGAGAGGTGAGCCGTCCTCAGGAAAGGAGCTTATCAAGGCATCAAGCTCATTGATGAACTCTCCGAGGGAACCTGGAGGGATGTTAAGGGATGTTAACCTGGAAGGATGTTAAGCTTGAAAGGGCTGGTAACTGTGACAGCATGGAATTCAAAGGAGGCGATAGACAGATGGGAAAGGGGAGAAAGAGAGAATGACCACTTAGGAGAGATGAGGATCCCGGTGCCACCACCCCCGCTGACCAGTTCTTAACTGACTTGCCTGGTTAAATAAAGGTAAAAAAAAAAATAAAAAAACAACACAGATTCTCAATTGGATTGAGCCCTGAGCTTTGACTAGGCCATTTCAAGACATTTAAATGTTTCCCCTTAAACCACTCGAGTGTTGCTTTAGCAGTATGCTTAGGGTCATTGTCCTGCTGGAAGGTGAACCTCTGTCCCAGTCTCAAATATTTGGAAGACTGAAACAGGTTTCAGGCGCCATCCATCATTCCTTAAATTCTGACCATTTTCCCAGTCCCTGCCGAGGAAAAACATGTTCTCGGGATGACGAGAGTTGTTGGTTTTGCCCCAGGCATGGCATTTACCTTGATGGCAAAAAGCTAAATTTTAGTCTCATCTGACCAGAATACCTTCTTCCATATGTTTGGGGAGTCTCCCACATGCCTTTTGGCGAACACCAAACATGTTTTCTTATTTTTTTCTGACCACTCTACCGTAAAGCCCAGCTCTGTGGAGTGTATGGCTTAAAGTGTTCTTATGGACAGATACTCCAATCTCTGCTGTGGAGCTTTGCAGCTCCTTCAGTGTTAGCTTTGGTCTCTTTGTTTTCTCTTTGATTAATGCCCTCCTTGCCTGGTCCATGAGTTTTGGTGGACGGCCCTCTCTTGGCAGATTTGTTGCCATATTCTTTCCAATTTTAAATAATGGATTTAATGGTGCTCCATGGGATGTTCAAAGTTTCTGATATTTTTTAAATACCCAAGCCTGATCTGTACTTCTCCACAACTTTGTCCCTAACCTGTTTGGAGAGCTCCTTGGTCTTCATAGTGCTGCTTGCTTGGGGGTGACCCTTGCTTAGGGGTGTTGCAGACTCTGGGACCTTTCAGAACAGGTGTATATGTACTGAGATCATGTGACAGATCATGTGACACTTAGATTGCACACAGGTGGACGTTATTTAACTAATTATGTGACTTCTGAAGGTAATTGGTTGCACCCATTCTTATTTAGGGGCTTCATAGCATACATATGAATAGATATGCACACATCACTTTTACGTAGTTTTTTAAATATACTTTTTTGAAAAAGTCATTTTTTTTTCATTTCACAAATTTGGATTATTTTGTGTATGTCTATTACTTTCAATCAAAATTCAAATTAATTTACCGTCCTGGGTGGCACAGTGGTCTAGGGCACTGCATCCCAGTGCTAGCTGTGCCACCGGAGACTCTGGGTTTGTGCCCAGGCTCTGTCGCAGCTGACTGGGAGGTCTGTGGGGCGACGCATAATTGGCCTAGTGTCATCTGGGTTAGGGAGGGTTTGGCCGGTAGGGATATCCTTGTCTCATCGCGCACTAGTGACTCCTGTGGCGGGCCGGGCGCGGTGCACACTAAACAGGTCGCCAGGTGCACGGTATTTCCTCCGACCCATTGGTGTGACTGGCTTCCGGGTTGGATGCGCGCTGTGTTAAGAAGCAATGCGGCTTGATTGGGTTGTGTTTCAGAGGACGCATAGTACAGTACTATGGGGATATTTGTAAATCTTTATACTTACTAAATTGTGTGCTTAATCCATATTATCTGGAATAAAATTAGAATATTTTTCCTTATACTGAATTCCTAAATTTCACTCTTACAGTTTCTCTCATTTTGTGGCATGCTTTATCTTTGGGTAGAAGATCATCCCCCTTACAACCAAAATACACACTTTATGAAGGGTATTGTAATGATGTACGCTGAGAGTCGGGAAGCAAGTTCAGGGAGTGAATACATTTAATTAATAAATGAACAAAACAAGAATCACAAACATCACACCGACATGAAACAGAAACAATGACGACTGGGGAAGAAACCAAAGCGAGTGAAATATATAGGGCAGGTAATCAAGGAGGTGATGGAGTCCAGGTGAGTGTCATTATGTGTGTAACGCTGGTTGCAGGTGTGTGCCATAACGAGCAGCCTGGTGACCTAGATGCCTAGAGAGTGAGCACACGTGACAGGTATTATCATTTGTATTATTAGCAATATAGAAAAGTAATATCCATTGCTTTAAGAAAGATATGAAATACAGTAAGCTGTATGTGTATCACTGTAAAAAAGGACAGAGGACATAGAAGACAAGTACAACATTCATCAATTCTATGTAATTTATCTTGTTTTTATGAGAAATACTGGAATGAAGGACATTCATGAACTCAGCAATTTATGAGTCTTGTAAGGGACATTCTATAACAGTCATTACAACTGACATCATCTGTTTTCTGTCTGTTCTGGATCAAACTCGATCCCAAAACAAACAGATCATCACTGCGGTACGGCTTTTGAGAAGCCTAATGCTCACTCCAAAGTTGTATGTTTGATGTACGAGAAGCAAATAAAATTGTATAACATAACATACTATAGGCAGTGAACACTGGACACTATACAGACCTATATGCTGTATATGTGACCGACCGTATTGATTTGGTCTTATGTAGCAACATTTGAAATGTGTTTTTTACATTGGATAAAAGCAGAGACACAGAGCAACAGAATGGTACATCATACACTGCATTTGAGGAACAAGGGGAAAGTAATTCTGCTATGAAAGTTGATAAACTTTTAACCTGAGAAAATAGCCTTTGAATATTTTGGTACCTACTGGAGAGCTCTTCTTTGTCTACACCCATTCAACATCGTTCACACCCTCTTAAGCGTTAGCCCCATCCATCTCTTTAAGGGCACCCAAGCTAACTGGCTAGCTTCGGCTAGCTTGCTAGCTACTTCCAGACACAAATGAGAGAACAGCTCAATGACCATTTTACTCGCCCTAGCAGAGCTGGTTAGGTTGTTTTTATGTTATCCATTCCGTTGGTGACTGCAACTGTGCTGCTGGCAACAGTTTATGTTTTTTTTGCCAACGTTTACTGACACCCACCATATTCAATGGGTATTCTGGATCATGTTTGGGTATTCGTTTGTAAATTTGTCAGTTATTCTGCGCTCTGGCACACTCAAGAGTGCTCTGAAATCGGAGTAGATAGACACAGTGAATTTACCAGCTACGTCTATCAACAGTTGTCACAGTGACATTCTACTGAAATGGATACTTAGCATAGTGGAGTCTTTCGTTAAGAAATGTAGCTAGCTTGCTAGCTAAACAATTAACTATAATCCAAACTCATGACTTTACTACCCTGCATGAATCTGCAGGTAGCTAACCAACCAGGTTCAATGTTAGCTAGTTTACATTAGTATATAACTAGCAAAGCAAATGGCTCTGAGATATGAATAATAAGATCATACATGTAAGGTTAGCTCGTGAACCAGCCGGCTTACGTGTTAGCTAGACAGCTAACAGTACACTTCAACTTGAAATGAAAACTATTTTCTGATTGCTAGACTATCTTACCCGTATACATCATGGATGGATGCTTCTCCCTGTCACAGATGCCATGGTGTCCCTTAGATTAAAGATGTAATCCGGATACAGGTGTTTTTTCTCCATCTCCTTAGCTATCATACTCCAATTCCACTGATTTCAAAACTCAGTCCTCCAGAAAGTGGAGAGCAACACTTATGCATTTCTATTACGTGATGCATTTAAAAAAAGCCTTGTTAGACAGGATTACCTACACATACTGACCAGCTCATATAGACAGAAGCATGCTATATAGCAGACCAATCCAAACTCATCTATTGGCACTCATTATCTCAGCTAATCATGCTAACAGGAAGGTTGCTACTGTAAGTTTTTCTATGGCTAAACCAACTAGGCTTGTAATTGAACCATTTTATTAATATTTACAGATAGCATACACATCTGTTATTAAGGTACATGAAAGTTCACATGTTCCAGAAGGCATTTCTGCCAAAAAAACACATTTTGATAAAAAAATAGATGATGTTCAAATGGATCTCCTGTGAAGTAGTGACCCGCGATATGCCTAGTTTCCTGAAACGAGTCACATATAATACTGTTTATGACTCTCTCTCCATGCCGTCCTATGCACCAGTTCAGGCTCCTCATTTGTCTGCATCACCATGGGATTTCTGCTGTTGAAAGAGAATGCAATGTGCCTGTGAGATGAAGGGAGCAAAAGCAGCTCACTAAGGAGTACCCTGCCTTGACTCAATCGTTTGTTCACAGGCCTAGCTCGCAGAAGAAAAAGAAAGTGGAATGAGAGAAACGCTGAGAAAAAAGCAAATTTGATATAACCTCGAGGAGGTACTTAGTTCCTCGGTATCAAACTTTAACAGGCGGTTGGTTGACACAGGAATAATAAAAGACAATAACCCTCCAATAAAGAGGCCTCTCAAAAGCTTACTGCACAAACAGCCAACCTTCCTCCATGTTGATCTGCCTTGCCTAGGTTCACGTCCTGGATCCAGGGGCTTATTTCCTCCTCACTGCATCTTACTTCCTGTCCCATTTCCCGGTTTCTGGTTTATCTCTCCCAAAGCCAAGGTGCGACAATATAAACCAACAAGGCTTATCACTGGGCTTCAGTTTGAAGTATTAACAGTTAGAGAAGGAGCGAGAAAGAGAGAGAGGGGAATGGGAGAGGGAGAGAGGGGGGAAGAGGGAGACAGACAGAGGGGGAAGAGAGAGTGGCGAGATAGCGAGATAGGATGAAATGATCTCTTTTGAAGGTGTGGCGGGCAGCTGTGGCGGCGTCTGCGTCAGATGAGAGGGAGGCCATTATTAATATGCTATGACACAGGCACACATCTCAAATGATCCTGGATGGTTCGTCATGGATCATAAAATTCCCCAAGGTGCCTTTTGCTCATCGCATACTGAGAGCAGCTACTGCTAACAGATCCCTTATAAATCATCATGGTTGCTCCGCTAGAGGGAGAGAGAGGAAGAGGGAACGATAGAGAGACAGGGGAGGTTGTAGAGAGAGATGGAGATAAATAGAGAAGGGTTTAGAGAGAGAGAGAGAGGGAGGGAGATAAATAGACAAAGGGTTGAGAGGGGGGGGCAGAAAGTTGGGGAAAGGAGAGCTTTCAGACCTGGTCCCTGACAGTGAATCTCAGTTAATGGTGTTCCAAAAAATGTCAAGTTGCCAGGACCACAAATACAAATTCCTTCTTGGAAATATTTCCCGAGAGCAAACTATACCTACCTCAGCCTAAACATCAGCACCACAGGTAACTTCCACAAAGCAGTGAACTTTCTGAGAGGCATGGCCATCAAAAGGAACATAACATTTGACATCCAAATTAGGATCTGGCTACAAATACTTAAGTTATAGAAACCATTGCCCTTCATTGTTGTGAGGTCTGGGGTTCGCTCACCAACCAATAATTCACAAATAGAACAAACATACACAATTCTTCAAAAACTTCCTCTGTGTATATAACGTAAAACATCAAATAATGCAGAGCAGAATTAGGACAATATCAGCTAATTATCAAAATCCAGAAAATGATGTTAAATCCTACAACCACCTAAAAGGAAGCGATTCCCAAACCGTCCATAACAAAGTTCTCACCTACAGAGAGATTAACCTAGAGAAGAGTCCCCTAAGCAAGCTGGTCCACAAAAGACCCCACAGAGCCCTAGGACAGCAACGCAATTAGAGTCAACCAAATCATGAGAAAACAAAAATATAATTACTTGAGACATTGTAAAGAATTAAGCAAAATAACAGAGCAAACTGGAATGCTATTTGGCCCTTAACAGAGAGTACACAGTGGCAGAATACCTGACCCAAAATTAAGGAAAGATTTAACTATGTACAAACTCAGTGAGCATAGCATTGCTATTGAGAAAGGCCGCCGCAGGCAGACATGGCTCTCAAGAGAAGACAGGCTGTGTGCTCACTGCCTACACAATGAGGTGGAAACTGAGCTGCACTTCCTAACCTGTCAAATATATGACCAAAGTAGAGACACATATTTACCTCAGACTGCATGAACCCACAAAGAATTTGAAAACAAACCCAATTTTGATAAATACAGTGCCTTGTGAAAGTATTCGGCCCCCTTGAACTTTGCGACCTTTTGCCACATTTCAGGCTTCAAACATAAAGATATAAAATGTATTTTTTTGTGAAGAATCAACAACAAGTGGGACACAATCATGAAGTGGAACGACATTTATCTGATATTTCAAACTTTTTTAACAAATCAAAAACTGAAAAATTGGGTGTGCAAAATTATTTAGCCCCCTTAAGTTAATACTTTGTAGCACCACCTTTTGCTGCGATTACAGCTGTAAGTCGCTTGGGGTATGTACATCGAGAGACTGAATTTTTTTCCCATTCCTCCTTGCAAAACAGCTCGAGCTCAGTGAGGTTGGATGGAGAGCATTTGTGAACAGCAGTTTTCAGTTCTTTCCACAGATTCTCGATTGGATTCAGGTCTGGACTTTGAATTGGCCATTCTAACACCTGGATATGTTTATTTTTGAACCATTCCATTGTAGATTTTGCTTTATGTTTTGGTTCATTGTCTTGTTGGAAGACAAATCTCTGTCCCAGTCTCAGGTCTTTTGCAGACTCCATCAGGTTTTCTTCCAGAATGGTCCTGTATTTGGCTCCATCCATCTTCCCATCAATTTTAACCATCTTCCTTGTCCCTGCTGAAGAAAAGCAGGCCCAAACCATGATGCTGCCACCACCATGTTTGACAGTGGGGATGATGTGTTCAGGGTGATGAGCTGTGTTGCTTTTACGCCAAACATAACTTTTTGCATTGTTGCCAAAAAGTTCAATTTTGGTTTCATCTGACCAGAGCACCTTCTTCCACATGTTTGGTGTGTCTCCCAGGTGGCTTGTGGCAAACTTTAAACAACACTTTTTATGGATATCTTTAAGAAATGGCTTTTGTCTTGCCACTCTTCCATAAAGGCCAGATTTGTACAATATACGACTGATTGTTGTCCTATGGACAGAGTCTCCCACCTCAGCTGTAGATCTCTGCAGTTCATCCAGAGTGATCATTGGCCTCTTGGCTGCATCTCTGATCAGTCTTCTCCTTGTATGAGCTGAAAGTTTAGAGGGACGGCCAGGTCTTGGTAGATTTGCAGTGGTCTGATACTCCTTCCATTTCAATATTATCGCTTGCACAGTGCTCCTTGGGATGTTTAAAGCTTGGGAAATCTTTTTGTATCCAAATCCGGGTTTAAACTTCTTCACAACAGTATCTCGGACCTACCTGGTGTGTTCCTTCTTCTTCATGATGCTCTCTGCGCTTTTAACGGACCTCTGAGACTATCACAGTGCAGGTGCATTTATACGAAGACTTGATTACACTCAGGTGGATTGTATTTATCATCATTAGTCATTTAGGTCAACATTGGATCATTCAGAGATCCTCACTGAACTTCTGGAGAGAGTTTGCTGCACTGAAAGTAAAGGGGCTGAATAATTTTGCACGCCCTATTTTTCCGTTTTTGATTTGTTAAAAAAGTTTGAAATATCCAATAAATGTCGTTCCACTTCAAGATTGTGTCCCACTTGTTGTTGATTCTTCACAAAAAAATACAGTTTTATATCTTTATGTTTGAAGCCTGAAATGTGGCAAAAGTTCACAAAGTTCAAGGGGGCCGAATACTTTCGCAAGGCACTGTATCTATGTGAAATACCAGTGTGCCATCACAGAAGCAAGATTTGTGACATGTTGCCACAAGAAAAGAGCAACCAGTGAAGAACAAACACAATTATAAATACAACCCATATTTACTGTATGTTGATTTAGTTTCCCATTTGTATTTCAACTATTTCCACATTATTACAACACCGTACATATACCCTGATGAAGACAGCATGGCTGTCTAAACGTTGGTCATAAAATGATTTCAGCTGAGCTGTCACGCCCTGACCTTAACGAGTCGTTTCATTTCTCTATTTGTTTAGGTCAGGGTGTGATTAGGGTGGGCATTCTATGTTTTCTATTCCTTTTTTTTGGCCGAGTGTAGTTCCCAATCAGAGGCAGCTGTCTATCATTGTCTCTGATTGGGAATCATACTTAGGCAGCCTTTTTTCCCACCTGTGTTTTGTGGATAGTTCTTTTCTGTTTAGTATCTGTTTTACCTGACTTCGCTTTCGTTTTGTTACTTTGTTAGAGTGTTTTTTTGATCAATAAAATCATGAACACTTTTCACGATGTGCTTTTCACGATGCCCTTTGGTCCACTCATTCCGACGACAGGCACTACATGAGCTCCTGGAGTGTGCGGCTCTCCTTTTCTTTTACAACACCATGCATAGCCATACTATGACATTTCAAATGTCAATATTCTTTTGAAACTTTTGTGAGTGTAATATGTACTGTTCATGTCTGATTGATTATTTCAATTTAGTTTATGATCTAATTCACTAGCTTTAGCCATGTAAACATGTGTTCCCCATGCCAAAAAAAGCCTGTCTGCATGGCCTGGGAATGGGTGCGGTAAGTGTGTCGTGTTGAGGAAATATTATGCGGCCGACTCAAAAGTAGTGCACTAAATAGGGAATAGGGGTTGCGTCGGTCATAAAGACTGAATAACATTGTCATTGTCACGCCTTGGTCTTAGTATTTTGTGTTTTCTTTAATTATTTGTTCAGGCCAGGGTGTGACATGGGGTTATTGTATTGTCGTATTGTTTTTTTTGTAGGCATTGGGATTGTGGTTGATTAGGGGTGTGTCTAGTATAGGCTTGGCGATAGTCAGGCGATTCTTGTTGTCTCTGATGGGGAACCGTATTTAGGTAGCCGGGGTTCACTGTGTATTTCGTGGGTGATTGTTCCTGTCTCTGTGTAGTGTTCACCAGATAGGCTGTAATTAGATTTCACGTTCCGTTTATTGTTTTGTATTTCGTATAAGTTATTTAATGTATCGCGATCCTTCATTGAAGATCATGAGTAACAACCACGCTGCATTTCGGTCCGACTCTCTTTTCACAAACGAAGAACGCCGTTACAGAATCACCCACCACACACAGACCGAGCAGCGTGTTAACAGGCAGCAACAGCATGAACAGCGAAGGGAGGACGTTATGGACAGCAGAAGCATGGAGTATACTACGTGTGAAGAAATAGACAGGTGGGCGGTCGACCCAGCGAGAGTGCCGGAGCCCGCCTGGGATTCGCTGGAGCAGTGCGAAGAGGGCTATAGGAGAATGGAGTCGAAGAGAAAGACACGGCAGCGCAGAGCGAAACCCGAAAGTCACCCCCAAATATTTATTGGGAGAGGGCTCAGAGGGAGAGTGGCTGAGTCAGGAGTCAGACCTGAGCCAACTCTCCCTGTTAATCGTGAGGAGCAGCGATATAAGGACTTCTGGACTTGGGAGGAGATATTAGACGGAAAAGGACCCTGGGCGCAGCCTGGAGAATATCGCTGTCCCAAGGAAGAACTGGAGGCGGGAAAGCGGAGAGGCGCTGGTATGAGGAGGCAGCACGGCGACGTGGATGGAAGCCCGACAAAAGCAGCCCCAAAAAATTCTTGGGGGGTGGGCTTTCAGGGAGTATGGCTATGCCAGGTAGGAGACCTGCGCAAACTCCCTGTGCTTACCGGGGGGCTAGAGAGACCGGGCAGGCACCGTGTTATGCTATGGAGCGCAAGGTGTTTCCAGTGCGGGTGCATAGCCCGGTGCGGTTCATACCAGCCCTTCGTATTGGCTGGGCTAGAGTGGGCATCGAGCCAGGTAAGGTTGTTCAGGCTCGGTGCTCAAGAGCTCCAGTACGCCTGCACGGTCCGGTCTATCCAGAGCCACCTCCACACACCCGTCCTCCGGTAAGCAGCTCCCCGCACCAGGCTTCCTGTGCGTGTCCTCGCTCCAGTATCACCAGTTCCAGCACCACGCACCAGGCCGTCAGTGCACCTCGCCTGTTCAGCACAGCCAGAGCCTTCCTTCCCTCCTGCGCTACTGGAGTCTCCTGTCTGTTCAGCTCTATAAGAGCCTTCCTTCCCTCCTGCGCTGTCGGAGTCTCCCGCCTGTTCAGCGCTATCAGAGCCTTCCTCCTCTACAGCGCTGCCGGAGCCTCCTGCCTGTTTGGAGCAGCCTGAGCTGTCAGTCTGCATGAAGCAGCCAGAGCTGCCAGTCTGCAAGGAGCTGCTAGTCTGCAAGGAGCTGCCAGTCTGCAAGGTGCTGCCAGCCTGCATGGAGCAGTCAGAGCTGTCAGCCTGCATGGAGCAGTCAGAGCTGTCAGCCTGCATGGAGCAGTCAGAGCTGTCAGTCTGTATGAAGCAGCCAGAGCTGTCAGTCTGCATGAGGCAGCCAGAGCTGCCAGTCTGCAAGGAGCTGCTAGTCTGCAAGGAGCTGCCAGTCTGCAAGGTGCTGCCAGCCTGCATGGAGCAGTCAGAGCTGTCAGCCTGCATGGAGCAGTCAGAGCTGTCAGCCTGCATGGAGCAGTCAGAGCTGTCAGTCTGTATGAAGCAGCCAGAGCTGTCAGTCTGCATGAAGCAGCCAGAGCTGTCAGTCTGTAAGAAGCAGCCAGAGCTGTCAGTCTGCAAGGAGCTGTCAGTCTGCATGGAGCAGCCAGAGCTGTCAGTCTGCATAGAGCAGCTAGATCCGCCTGTCATCCATGATCTTCTAGATCTGCCAGACAACCAGATTCTTCCAGATCTACCAGTCAACCAGTCTCTTCCAGATCTGCCAGTCAACCAGAATCTTCCAGATCTGCTAGTCAACCAGAATCTTCCAGATCCGCCAGCCAGCCAGGATCTACCGGAGTCGGCTACCTACCTGAGCTTCATCTCAGTACTGGGCTTCCTCTCAGTACTGGGCTTCCTCTCAGTACTGGGCTTCCCCTCAGTTCCGGGCTGCCCCTCAGTTCCGGGCTGCCCCTCAGTCTCAAGCTGCCCCTCAGTCCCGAGCTGCCCCTCAGTCCCGAGCTGCCCCTCAGTCCCGAGCTGTCCCTCAGTCCCGAGCTGTCCCTCAGTCCTGAGCTGTCCCTCAGTCACGAGCTGCTCCTCAGTTCAGTGGGATTCTGGGTGAGGACTATTAGTCCATGGTCGGCGGCGAGGGTGGATTATCCCAGGACGCGAAGGGGAGGAACTAGGACATTAATGGAGTGGGGTCCACGTCCCGAGCCGGAACCGCCACCATGGACAGACGCCCACCCGGACCCTCCCTATGGTTTTGAGGTGCGTCCGGGAGTCCGCACCTTAGGGGGGGGGTTCTGTCACGTTATTTCATGTATCGCGATCCTTCATTAAAGATCATGAGTAACAACCACGCTGAATTTCGGTCCGACTCTCTTTTTACAAACGAAGAACACCGTTACAGTCATAATCATGACATAGCATGTTATAGAGTCACAAAAGTTTATGTCAAATTCACAAAACCTACCTTTACTGTTATAATTTCCCAAAACAAATCATTCCACTAGATCTGCTACTGGCCAACAAGTTTACCTTAAGTGTTGCCGGTTTGTTTCTACAGTGCAGTTCCTCTTAGAAGAATCATATTTGTTCCGGATTATTTGAAAAGCGAGGCACACTATAAGTGCTTTATAAGAATGTTTCTGTTCCTGTGCTCTGTACTGACCTTCCTTGGTGTGCATGTATTTCTTATGTATGGCACCTTAAGACGTTTGAAACATTCATCTTGTGTTCTGAAGTGCCATATCAGAGGGGTTTGCACTTTCAGGACTATTCCATTGGTTCCATTGAGCCAGGCAAGCTCAATCAAGCACACTCACCCATACAATTTGAACCCAAGTCTATGGAAGAAAGGGAGAGAATCAATGTTATAGTACTGACAGATAGTTCCCCTCAGTGTGTAGTCAGTGTGTTATAGTACTGAGAGCATCCCCATCCACCTTGCTCCTGCTCCAGTTTCAACTGTTCTGCCTTGCTATTATTCATTGGTCATTTATGAACACATCTTGGACAGTTCCCATCAGTGTGTATTTAGTGTGTTATAGTACTGAGAGATAGTTCCCCTCTGTGTTTTGTAGTCAGTGTGTTATAGTACTGAGAGATAGTTCCCCTCAGTGTGTAGTCAGTGTGTTATAGTACTGAGAGAAAGTTCCCCTCAGTGTGTAGTCAGTGTGTTATAGTACTGACAGATAGTTCCCCTCAGTGTGTAGTCAGTGTGTTATAGTACTGAGAAACAGTTCCCATCAGTGTGTATTTAGTGTGTTATAGTACTGAGAGATAGTTCCCCTCTGTGTGTAGTCAGTGTGTTATAGTACTGAGAGATAGTTCCCCTCAGTGTGTAGTCAGTGTGTTATAGTACTGAGAGAAAGTTCCCCTCAGTGTGTAGTCAGTGTGTTATAGTACTGACAGATAGTTCCCCTCAGTGTGTAGTCAGTGTGTTATAGTACTGAGAAACAGTTCCCCTCAGTGTGTATTTAGTGTGTTATAGTACTGAGAGATAGTTCCCCTCTGTGTGTAGTCAGTGTGTTATAGTACTGAGAGATAGTTCCCCTCAGTGTGTAGTCAGTGTGTTATAGTACTGAGAGAAAGTTCCCCTCAATGTGTAGTAGCTACCAGGAGTCCACTTACGGTGAACTGAGAGCTATACTATTTAGTATTACTGAAAGATAGATTCACTCACAGTGTATTACAGTAGTACTGAAAGATACACTGCACTATTTGGACATCCCTGTGATTAACCAGAACTCACTCCACTGTATGGACATCCCTGTGATTAACCAGAACTCACTCCACTGTATGGACATCCCTGTGATTAACCAGAACTCACTCCACTGTATGGACATCCCTGTGATTAACCAGAACTCACTCCACTGTATGGACATCCCTGTGATTAACCAGAACTCACTCCACTGTATGGACATCCCTGTGATTAACCAGAACTCATTCCACTGTATGGACATCCCTGTGATTAACCAGAACTCATTCCACTGTATGGACATCCCTGTGATTAACCAGAACTCATTCCACTGTATGGACATCCCTGTGATTAACCAGAACTCATTCCACTGTATGGACATCCCTGTGATTAACCAGAACTCATTCCACTGTATGGACATCCCTGTGATTAACCAGAACTCATTCCACTGTATGGACATCCCTGTGATTAACCAGAACTCATTCCACTGTATGGACATCCCTGTGATTAACCAGAACTCATTCCACTGTATGGACATCCCTGTGATTAACCAGAACTCACTCCACTGTATGGACATCCCTGTAATTAACCAGAACTCATTCCACTGCACGGACATCCCAGTGAATTAAAACCTAGGAAGAGCAATCAACTGTCTGGAGATATAGAGGTTAAACAACACTAATTGAAATGTCATACCCTTCTCCTTTCCTCCATCTCTCCCCTCCTCCTCATCCTTCCATCATTCCCCTGATAGATAAATCCAAATGAACTGTCATCCATGATTGATTTTCACATGTTCGTGTTTCAGGGATGACGCCTTTGCCCCGTGGAAGGATCATTAGGAAGAGGCCTATGTAGCATGGCGTGGGATGGTTGGTTGACAAATGTATTTCAAGTGTGTGTGTGTGTGTGTGTGTGTGTGTGTGTGTGTGTGTGTGTGTGTGTGTGTGTGTGTGTGTGTGTGTGTGTGTGTGTGTGTGTGTGTGTGTGTGTGTGTGTGTGTGTGTGTGTGTGTGTGTGTGTGTGTGTGTGTGTGTGTGTGAAACATATAGTAACTAAAAAAGTGTTAAACAAAATATATTTTAGATTTTAGATTCCTCAAAATAGCCACCCTTTGCCTTGATGACAGCTTTGCATACTCATGGCATTCCCTCAACCAGCTTCACCTGGAATGTTTTTCCAACAGTCTTGAAAGAGTTCCCACATATGCTGAGCACTTGTTGGCTGCTCTTCCTTCACCCTGCGGTCCAACTTATCCCAAACGCAAACCACCGTGCTTTGAACTCTAAATAAATCACTGACGGTGTCACCAGTAAAGCACCCTCACACCATCACATCTCCTCCTCCATGCTTCATGGGAGATCATCGGTTCACCTACTCTGCATCTCACAAAGACATGGCAGTTGGAACCAAAAATCTCAAATTTGGACTCTTGGCCAAAGCAAGTCTCTTGTTCTTATTGGTGTCCTTTAGAAGTTGTTTATTAGCAGCAATGAGACCATGAAGGATGGATTCACTGAACAGTTGATGTTGAGATGTGTCTGTTACTTGAACTCTGTGAAGCATTTATTTGGGTTGCAATTTCTGAGGCACAGTTAATTCTAATGAAGTTATCCTCTGCTGCAGAGGTAACTCTGGTCTTCCTTTCCTGTGGTGATCCTCATTAAAATCAAATCAAATCAAACTTTATTTGCCACATGTGCCGAATAGAACAAGTGTAGACTTTACTGTGAAATTCTTACTTACAAGCCCTTAACCAATAGTGCAGTTCTAGAAGAAGAAAATATTTACCAAGTAGGCTGGTCCTAGACTTGGCGCCCCGGTACCGCTTGCCATGCGGTAGCAGAAAAACAGTCTATAACTTGGGTGACTGGAGTCTCTGACAATATTATGGGCTTTCCTCTGACACCGCCTATTATATACAGTGGGGAGATTTTTCAGGTTCTCCTACTTACTGTCACGTTCTGACCTTTATTTCCTTTGTTTTGTCTTTACTTAGTATAGTCAGGGCGTGAGTTGGGGTGGGCAGTCTGTTTGTTTTTCTATGTTGGTTTTTGTGTTCAGCCTAGTATGGTTCTCAATCAGAGGCAGGTGTCGTTAATTGTCTCTGATTGAGAATCATACTTAGGTAGCCTGGGTTTCACTGTTGGTTTGTGGGTGTTTGTTTCCATGTGAGTGTTTTTTCCGCCACACGGTACTGTTTCGGTTTTCGTTTTCATCACATCGTTTATTGTTTTGTAGTTCAGTGTTCAGTTCGTTTTTAATAAATCGTTATGAACACTTACCACGCTGCATCTTGGTCCGATCCTTACTCCTCTTCAGACGAAGAGGAAATCTGGCGTTACAGAAACACCCACCACAAAGGGACCAAGCGGCGTGGTAACAGGCACTAGCAGCAGCAGCAGCGAACACAAGACCCCTGGACTTAGGGAGGAGATTATGGACCCTGGGCACAGCCAGGGGAATATCGCCGTCCCAACGCAGAGCTGGAGGCAGCGAAGGCAGAGAGGCGCTGGTATGAGGAGGCAGCATGGCAGCGTGGCTGGAAGCCCGAGAGGCAGCCCCAAAAATGTATTGGAGGGGGCACACGGGGAGTGTGGTGAAGCCAGGTAGGAGACCTGCGCCAACTTCCTGTGCTTACCAGAGAGAGAGAGAGGGACCAGGCACGCACCGTGTTATGCGGAGGAGCGCACAGTCTCCCCAGTGCATGTGCATAGCTCGGTGCGGTACATTCCAGCTCCTCGTATCGGCCGGGCTAGAGTGGACATCGAGCCAGGTGCCATGAAGCCGGCTTTACACATCTGGTCTCCAGTGCGTCTCCTCGCGCCGGCGTACATGGCACCAGCCTTACGCATAGTGTCCCTGGTTCGCCAGTACAGCCCAGGCTATTCCACCTCGCCGCACTGGCCTGGCTACCGGGAGCATTCTAACAGGTAAGGTTGGGCAGGCTCGGTGCTCAAGAGCTCCAGTGCGCCTGCACGGTCCGGTCTATCCAGTGCCACCTCCACGCACCAGCCCTCCGGTGGCAGCCCCACGCACCATGCTGTCTCTCCGTCTTCTGCCTACAGGTGCTCCCGCCTGTCCAGCGCTGCCAGAGTCTTCCTCCTGTTCTGAGCTGCTAGAGTCTCCCATCTGTTCTGAGCTGCTAGATTCTCCCGTCTGCCCTGAGCTGCTAGAGTCTCCCATCTGTCCTGAGCTGCTAGAGTCTCCCGTCTGTCCTGAGCCGCTAGAGCCGCCAGTCTGTCCTGAGCCGTCAGAGCCGCCAGTCTATCCTGATCCGTCAGTTAGCCAGGAGCTGCCAGAGCCGTCAGTCAGCCAGGAGCTGCCAGAGCCGTCAGTCAGCCAGGAGCTGACAGAGCCGTCAGTCAGCCAGGAGCTGCCAGAGCCATTAGTCAGCCAGGACCTGCCAGAGCCATCAGTCAGCCAGGACCTGCCAGAGCCGTCAGTCAGCCAGGACCTGCCAGAGCAGTCAGCCAGCCAGGAGCTGCCAGAGCCGTCAGCCAGCCAGGAGCTGCCAGAGCCGCCAGTCACGTCGGTGATGCCGGAATCGCCCTTCACTCCGGAGCTGCCGGAGTCTCCCGCCTGTCCGATGCCGCCGGAGTCCCCCGTCCATTCAGGACCCGTGGCGTAGGTCCCCAGTCCAAGGTTGGCGGTGAGGGTCGCCGCTCTAAAGAGGCTACGGAGGAGGGCTGAGCGGCGCACTAAAACTATGGTGAAGTGGAGTCCACGTCCCGTGCCAGAGCCGCCACCGCGGACAGACGCCCACCCAGGCCCTCTATAGGTTCAGGTTTTGCAGCCGGAGTCCGCATCTTTGGGGGGGTACTGTCACGTTCTGACCTTTATTTACCTTTATTTTTATTTTGTCTTTATTTAGTATGGTCAGGGCGTGAGTTGGGGTGGGCAGTCTATGTTTGTTTTTCTATGTTGGTTTTTGTGTTCAGCCTAGTATGGTTCTCAATCAGAGGCAGGTGTCGTTAGTTGTCTCTGATTGAGAATCATACTTAGGTAGCCTGGGTTTCACTGTTGGTTTGTGGATGATTGTTTCCGTGCGCGTGTTTGTCGTCGCACGGTACTGTTTCGGTTTTCGTTTTCATTACATCGTTTATTGTTTTGTATTTTGGTGTTCAGTTTGTTTTTAATAAATCGTCATGAACACTTACCACCCTGCATCTTGGTCCGATCCTTACTCCTCTTCAGACGAAGAGGAAATCTGCCATTACACTTACAAAGCATGTACCTAATATCATAGGTACAGTTCAACTGTGAGAGACGGGATCTAAAACAAAAATCCAGAAAATCACATTGTATGATTTTTAAGTAATTCATTTGCATTTTATTGCATGACATAAGTATTTGATTCATCAGAAAAGCAGAACTTTGGTACAGAAACTTTTGTTTGCAAATACAGAGATCATACGTTTCCTGTAGTTCTTGACTAGGTTTGCACACACTGCAGCAGGGATTTTGGCCCACTCCTCCATACAGACCTTCTCCAGATTCTTCAGGTTTCGGGGCTGTCGCTGGGCAATACGGACTTTCAGGTGCCTCCAAAGATTTTCCATTGGGTTCAGGTCTGGAGACTGGCTAGGCCACTCCAGGACCTTGAGATGCTTCTCACGGAGCCACTCCTTAGTTGCCCTGGCTGTGTGTTTCGGGTCGTTGTCATGATGGAAGACCCAGCCACGACCCATCTTCAATGCTCTTACTGAGGGAAGGAGGTTGTTGGCCAAGATATCGTGATACATGGCCCCATCCATCCTCCCCTCAATACGGTGCAGTCGTCCTGTCACCTTTGCAGAAAAGCATTCCCAAAGAATGATGTTTCCACCTCCTTGCTTCACGGTTGGGATGGTGTTCTTGGGGTTGTACTCATCCTTCTTCTTCCTCCAAACACGGCGAGTGGAGTTTAGACCAAAAAGCTCTATTTTTGTCTCATCAGACCACATGACCTTCTCCCATTCCTCCTCTGGATTATCCAGATGGTCACTGGCAAACTTCAGATGGGCCTGGACATGCGCTGGCTTGAGCAGGGGGACCTTGCGTACGCTGCAGGATTTTAGTCCATGATGGCGTAGTGTGTTACTAATGGTTTTCTTTGAGACTGTGGTCCCAGCTCTCTTCAGGTCATTGACCAGGTCCCGCCGTATAGTTCTGGGCTGATCCCTCACCTTCCTCATGATCATTGATGCCCTCTACGAGGTGAGATCTTGCATGGAGCCCCAGACCGAGGGTGATTGACCGACATCTTGAAGTTCTTTCATTTTCTAATAATTGTGCCAACAGTTGTTGCTTTCTCACCAAGCTGCTTGCCTATTGTCCTGAAGCCCATCCTAGCCTTGTGCAGGTCTACAATTTCAAATCAAATCAAATCAAATGTATTTATATAGCCCTTCGTACATCAGCTGATATCTCAAAGTGCTGTACAGAAACCCAGCCTAAAACCCCAAACAGCAAGCGATGCAGGTGTAGAAGCACGGTGGTTAGGAAAAACTCCCTAGAAAGGCCAAACCTAGGAAGAAACCTAGAGAGGAACCAGGCTATGTGGGGTGGCCAGTCCTCTTCTGGCTGTGCCGGGTGGAGATTATAACAGAACATGGCCAAGATGTTCAAATGTTCATAAATGACCAGCATGGTCGAATAATAATAATCACAGGCAGAACAGTTGAAACTGGAGCAGCAGCATGGCCAGGTGGACTGGGGACAGCAAGGAGTCATCATGTCAGGTAGTCCTGGGGCATGGTCCTAGGGCTCAGGTCCTCCGAGAGAGAGAAAGAAAGAGAGAAAGAGAGAATTAGAGAGAGCATACTTAAATTCACACAGGACACCAGATAGGACAGGAGAAGTACTCCAGATATAACAAACTGACTCTAGCCCCCCGACACATAAACTACTGAGGCATACATACTGGAGGCTGAGACAGGAGGGGTCAGGAGACACTGTGGCCCCATTCGATGACACCCCCGGACAGGGCCAAACAGGAAGGATATAACCCATCCCACTTTGCCAAAGCACAAGCCCCCACACCACTAGAGGGATAACTTCAACCACCAACTTACCATCCTGAGACAAGGCCGAGTATAGCCCACAAAGATCTCCGCCATGGCACAACCCAAGGGGGGCGTCAACCCAGACAGGAAGATCGCATCAGTGACTCAACCCACTCAAATGACGCACCCCTCCTAGGGACGGTATGAAAGAGCCCTAGTAAGCCAGTGAATCACCCCCTGTAATAGGGTAAGAGGCAGAGAATCCCAGTGGAAAGAGGGGAAACGGCCAGGCAGAGACAGCAAGGGTGGTTCGTTGCTCCAGAGCCTTTCCATTCACCTTCACACTCCTGGGCCAGACTACACTCAATCATATGACCCACTGAAGAGATGAGTCTTCAGTTAAGACTTAAAGGTTGAGACCGAGTTTGCGTCTCACACATGGGTAGGCAGACCATTCCATAAAAATGGAGCTCTATAGGAGAAAGCCCTGCCTCCAGCTGTTTGCTTAGAAATTCTAGGGACAATTAAGCGGCCTGCGTCTTGTGACCGTAGCGTACGTGTAGGTATGTACGGAAGGACCAAATCAGAGAGATAGGTAGGAGCAAGCCCATGTAATGCTTTGTAGGTTAATTTAACCCTGATGTCCTTACACAGCCCTCTGGTCTTGGCCATTGTAGAGAGGTTGGAGTCTGTTTGATTGAGTGTGTGGACAGGTTTCTTTTATACAGGTAACGAGTTCAAAAAGGTGCAGTTAATACAGGTAATGAGTGGAGAACAGGAGGGCTTCTTAAAGAAAAACGAACTGTTCTGTGAGAGCTGGAATTCTTTCTGGTTGGTAGGTGATCAAATACTTATGTCATGCAATAAAATGCAAAATAATTACTTAATCATACAATGGGATTTTCTGGATTTTTGTTTTAGATTCCATCTCTCACAGTTGAAGTGTACCTATGATAAAAAATTACAGATCTCTACATGCTTTGTAAGTAGGAAAACCTGCAAAATCGGCAGTGTATCAAATACTTGTTCTCCCCACTACGTTAGGCTACTATGGTAAGTGAGCATTGTGTGTTTTCATTTTCAAGATGTATGGATTACCCATTTATTTGTCTCTGCCTGCAAAACATCCTCCTAAAAGGTAGTCTATACCCTATAGGACTATATAAAAACGTAGCAAGTGTCACTGTCCTCATTCTTGCTGCCTCCAGTTCAGTAGCCATACCTGCGAGATCAGGTGCGCATGTGATCTCAATTAAATGAGTAGACTATAGCCTATGTATACTTAGGCGGAGAAGCATAGACAGTTCTCTTTCCAAGGAAAAATACTTCCTAAAGAGGACTATGATTAGGCTATAGTTTGCTACATTGCCTAGAAATAGGCCTAAATATTGATCACACATATTTCTCTGTCTGAAGGTCTTACCTCTCCTAAAAGGTATGCTATAAAAATAGCTCAAGAGAAAGTGCAAGTCTCTCCAACTCTGCTCTCTTCAATCTATATCTAGCATATTTGCTGATATAGTCCAGTAATACAATATAAGGGCCATGTGAGAATCTCTGGTAATTTAAGGATTTGATATTGCCGATAGGGTACAGTATTGTTAGGACCATGGCTGGTAAGTGAGCTGGGTCACATATGTCTAAAATAATTTGCGGGACTGCAGTTGGGTTTGGGACCAGTTCTTGCGGTAGCGGGTGGGAGTCGGACAGAAAGCCAGGGGGTGCTGGTTGGAGCGGTATAGGGAAATCATTCCTGCGCAGACCTCTACTGTGCACAATGACAGTGAAGTCTGTAACGATAGAGCTGTTTATTACTGTGTCAGTGTGAAAAGTAAGGAATTAGCTTGAGAAACTGACAGATAACAATGTTATATTGACATACTGACTAATACAACTCACATTGCACTGAAAAAATGTCAGAATATCAATCTTCAATCGTTTAGCCAATGGTTTCATCGTTTCATTTAGTTCTAGTACGATTGAGGAACAAAATAATAGCTAATGTAAGACATCTTTTGGCCAGCTCTTTCTCTAACGGTATATCAACTGGCAAAAGATTGCCATGTTCATTTACTTCTGAAATGTGACAAAGCAATTGCTACAAAACTTGTCCATACAAACAACTGCTGTTAGATAATAGTAATAGCCACCTCATATTGCTATCTGACAGATAACTAGAGACTAGAGCTGACCAGGCTTTGGTAGCTACTCACTAGCATAGCTTATTCATTCACCTCATTTGAGAGGTAAAGAAACATGAGCTAACGTTACATGTCAGTTACAATACCAGCTCAGCACTGCGAATAAACACTCATTTAGATTTTTTTCTGTTAAGGTAAACAGCAACTTTGCCAGCTACATCACGCAACTAAAGAGTAGCCAGTTTCTGTTCCTTTTTACAACTCTGTGAAATAGTGGAGCGTGTACACTGAACTATGCTCAACTATCCCATGCTGGTCCAGCCAGCCTTCCAGAAGCTTTGCCTGTCAGCCCGCTCTGTGGTGTCCGCATGGTCCTACATCCAGTCGGAAAAACACTTAAAACAACCTTTCCGACCACTTGGAGGCATCCGCATGGTCCTAAAGCACATCGTTGCCTTGTTTTGTATCACATTCCAATGATAAAATTGGGGGGGACACAAACATTTCAAAATGTGAAAGTTGCACCCTTGCTAAGCACACAGCTAAGACAATGCCGCTTTGGCGTCGGGACAAGTCTCTGAATGTCCTTGAATGGCCCAGCCAGAGCCCGGACTTGAATTTGATTTAGCATTTCTGGAGAGACTTGAAAATAGCTGTGCAGTGACATTCCCCATCCAACCTGAGAGATCTTGAGAGGATCTGCAGAGAATAATGGAAGAAACTCCCCAAATACAGGTGTGCCAAGCTTGTAGCATCATACCCAAGAAGACTTGAGACTGTAATCGCTACCAAAGGTGCTTCAACAAAGTACTGAGTAAAGGTTCTGAATACTTATGTAAATGTGATAACAGTTTTCTAATCTACATTTGCAAAGATGTCTAAAAACCTGTTCTTGCTTTGTCATTATGGGGTATTATGTGAAGACTGATTAGGAGAAAAAAATGTTTTGGAATAAGGCTGTAATGTAACAAAATGTGTAAAAAGTCAAGGGGTCTGTGTACTTTCCGAATGCACTGTAGGTACTATACACCACTGTGTAAAAGGTAGCATCTAAATACAAAAATACAATCAAAGGTTTAGAATTTGTTAGCATATGATGTTATTCTTCAATGACACAGACCCCAAAGCAAATCAGGGGGAGGAAAATAGGTTTATTCAAATGGGACAAATCATGCTTGGAAGTAGATGGTCATTCTCCCTGATGTTCTCTTGAGACTCTCTCCCCAAGACAAAGGAACAGGATCTAGTTTTTAACCCAGCCCTAGCCTATGGTTGACCAATTAGAATTCCTTGCAATAAAACGGTATCCTATTTAATAACAAGTATCCAATTTCAGGTTGGACCAATGAGATGGTGCCACACGTAGCTATTGTTTCAAGACTGACATTCCTAACAGATGTCGCTGCATGAATCCCCTATTACCAAAAAAACACTATTTCCATTGATCGTTAGTACTCTTATCGACTGTTAGTCCTGTTAACCTCTTGTACTGTGTTGACCTCTTGTCCTCTGTCTCTGCGTTGTGTATTTATCTTCGAAATATTCTTCTAACATGCAAATAGTTTATAGCCTAAATATTGATAGATGATAATGGATAATAGTTATTATGGAATTCCACCTACATTTTTTTCATTGCTTCATTGACACAGATTAGAAACAGGAGTGGCAGTAAGGTGGCACATTTTTTTGGAATTGTACACACTCAACCACACGGCAACACTGTAAGAAATTATTCTGTGGTGAATTGAAATTGACCCGTAAAAAATAACCAACATTAACTTAATGAAAATGAATTCAGGTCGGGCAGAGCCGGTGATCTAGCGGTTACACACGTCACCCCTCTCCCACCGAAAACCGGCGATAAATACCCAACCCATCAATCTATTTCTCCACCGATCTGTATGCCCTCTGTCATTTCATAGCTGTCTCAAATAATAAACATATACAAAAAAATGAATGCAAGTAATTTGAATGATTTGTTTATTTCATTTTACTAAAATAATGTAAGAATACATCTATCTTCATGTGTTTTGCTCAAACCTACCTTGCGACCTGACCAAGATAAAGCAAAGCAGTGCAACAAAAACAACAAAACAGAGTTACACATGGAATAAACAAACATACAGTCAATAATACAATAGAAAACAAAGTCTATATACAGTGTGTGCAAATGAGGTAGGATAAGGGAGGTAAGGCAATAAATAGGCCATAGTGGCGAAATAATTACAATATAGTAATTAAACACTGAAGTGATAGATGTGCAGTAGATGAGTGTGCAAGTAGAGATACGGGGGTGCAAAGGAGCAAAATGAATAACAGTGTGGGGATGAGGTAGTTGGACGGGCTATATACAGATGGGCTATGTACAGGCGCAGTGATCTGTGAGCTGCTCTGAAAGCTGGGCTTAAAGCTAGTGAGGGAGATATGAGTCTCCAGCTTCAGTGATTTTTGCAGTTCGTTCCAGTCATTGGCAGCAGAGATCTTGAAGGAAAGGCGGCCGAAGGAGGAATTGGCTTTGGGGGTGACCAGTGAAATATACCTGCTGGAGCGCGTGCTACAGGTGGGTGCTGCTACGGTGACCAGTGAGCTGAGATAAGACAGGGCTTTACCGTGCAAAGCCTTATAGATGACCTGGAGCCAGTGGGTTTGGTGACAAATGGGGCGGGGTAGCCTGGTGGTTAGAGCGTTGGACTAGTAACCGGAAGGTTGCGAGTTCAAACCCCCGAGCGCACAAGGTACAAATCTGTCGTTCTGCCCCTGTACAGGCAGTTAACCCACTGTTCCCAGGCCGTCATTGAAAATAAGAATGTGTTCTTAACTGACTTGCCTGGTTAAAAAAATCATATGAAGAGAGGGCCAGCCAATGAGAGCCTACAGGTTGCAGTGGTGGGTAGTATATGGGGATTTGGTGACAAAAAGGATGGCACTGTGATAGACTGCATCCGATTTGCTGAGTAGAGTGTTGGAGGCTATTTTGTAAATGACATCGCCGAAGTCAAGGATCAGTAGGATAGTCAGTTTTACGAGGGTATGTTTGGAGGCAAGACTAAAGGATGCTGATTCTAGAGGAAGCTGATTCTAGATTTAATTTTGGATTGGAGATGATTATGTGAGTCTGGAAGGAGAGTTTACAGTCTAACCAGACACCTAGGTATTTGTAGTTGTCCACATATTCTAAGACAGAACCGTCCAGAGTAGTGATGTTGGATGGGTGGGCAGGTGCGGGCAGCGAACGGTTGAAGAGCATGCATTTAGTTTTACTTGCATTTAAGAGCAGTTGGAGGCCAGAGAAGGAGAGTTGTATGGCATCTAAGCTCGTCTGGAGGTAAGTTAACACAGTGTCCAAAGAAGGGGCAGAAGTATACAGAATGGTGTCATATGCGTAGAGGTGGATCAGAGAATCACCAGCAGCAAGAGTGACATCATGATGTATACAGAGAAAATAATCATCCTGAGAATTGAACCCTGTGGCACCCCCATAGAGACTGCCAGAGGTCCGGACAACAGGCCCTCCGATTTGACACACTGAACTCTGTCTGAGAAGTAGTTGGGGAACCAGGCTTTGCAGTCATTTGAGAAACCATGGCTGTTGAGTCTGCCGATAAGAATGTGGTGAATGACAAGTCGAAAGCCTTGGTCAGGTCGATGAATACAGTTGCACACTATTGTCTCTTATCGGTGGCGGTTATGATATCGTTTAGGACCTTGAGCGTGGCTGAGGTGCACCCATGACCAGCTTGGAAACCAGATTGCATAGTGGAGAAGGTACGGTGGGATTCAAAATCGTTGGTGATCTGTTTGTTAACTTGGCTTTCGAAGACCTGTCGAAGAGGCAGGGTAGGATAGATATTGGTCTGTAGCAGTTTGGGTCTAGAGTGTCTCCCCCTTTGAAGAGGGGGATAACTGCGGCAGCATTCCAGTCTTTGGGGATCTCAGACAATAGGAAAGAGAGGTTGAACAGGCTATTAACAGGGCTTGCAACAATTTCGGCTGATTATTTTAGAAAGAAAGGGTACAGATTGGCTAGCCCGGCTGACTTGTAGGGGTCCAGATTTTGCAGCTCTTTCAGAATATCAGCTATCTGGATTTGGGTGAAGGAGAAATGGGGAGGCTTGGGCAAGTTGCTGTGGGGGTTGCAGGGCTGTGGGCTGGGGTAAGGGTAGCCAGGTGGAAAGCATGGCCAGAAATAGAAAAATGCTTTTTGAATTTCTCAATTATCGTGGATTTATCGGTGGTGACAGTGTTTCCTAGCCTCAGTGCAGTGGGCAGCTGGGAGGTGGTGCTCTTAATCTCCATGGACTTTACAGTGTCCCAGAACTTATTGGAGTTTGTGCTACAGGATGCACATTTCTGTTTGAAAAGATTTCCTAACTGCCTGTGTGTATTGGTTCCTAACTTCCCTGAAAAGTTGCATATTGCGGGGGCTATTCGATGCTAATGCAATACGCCACAGGATTTTTTTTTGTGCTGGTCAAGGGCAGTCAGGTCTGGAGTGAACCAAGGGTTATATCTGTTCCTGGTTCTACATTTTTTGAATGAGGCATGGTTATTTAGGATGGTGAGGAAAGCTATTTTAAAGAATCACCAGGAATCCTCTACTGAAGGAATGAGATCAATATCCTTCCAGGATACCCGTGCCAGGTCGATTAGAAAGTCTTGCTCTCTTAACAAAAGCGCATTTGCGAAAAAAGCACAATCGTTGCACGACTGTACCTAACCATAAACATCAATGCCTTTCTTAAAATCAATACACAGAAGTATATATTTTTAAACCTGCATATTTTGCTAAAAGAAATCCAGGTTAGCAGGCAATATTAACCAGGTGAAATAGTGTTTCAAACATCACTCACTCTGAGACTTGGAGTGGTTGTTCCCCTTGCTCTGCAAGGGCCGCGGCTTTTGTGGAGCGATGGGTAACGCTGCTTCGAGGGTGGCTGTTGTCAATGTGTTCCTGGTTCGTGCCCAGGTAGGGGCGAGGAAAGGGACGGAAGAAGATATACTGTTACACTGGCAATACTAAAGTGCCTATAAGAACATCCAATAGTCAAAGGTATATGAAATACAAATCGTATAGAGAGAAATTGTCCTATAATTCCTATATTAACTACAACCTAAAACTTCTTACCTGGGAATATTGAAGACTCCTGTTAAAAGGAACCACCAGCTTTCATTGGTTCTCATGTTCTGAGCAAGGAACTTAAACGTTAGATTTTTTACATGGCATATATTACTTTCTTCTCCAACACTTTGTTTTTGCATTATTTAAACTAAATTGAACATGTTTCATTTTATTTGAGGCTAAATTGATTTTATTGATGTATTATATTAAGTTAAAATAAGTGTTCATTCAGTATTGTTGTAATTGTCATTATTACAAATACAATCTTTTTTATTTAAATTTTATTTTAAATTGGCTGATTAATCGGTAGTGGCTTTTTTTGGTCCTCCAATAATCGGTATCGGTATGGGCGTTGAAAAATCCTAATCGGTCGACCTCTAGTGGGGATGCTGGGTTGTGTTCCAAACAAAACAACTACAAGTGTTCTTGCTCTAGTTCCTCAACGGCACACCTAGGAGAGCTCAAAAAACACCTTATAGTTGAAGACTCTTCTTTGAGTCATAATAGTGCATTGAAGTTACTTAGGAACTGTGCACACTTTGGAGAGGTGTGTGGCCACTTGGAGACCCTAGTAGTCCTCTCACTCAAACCCTTGTCATTTTTTTGTCTTATATTGCACCTACCCTACATTTTCCAGGAATATTATTACCATGTTACTGAATGTATCCAGAATATTTTCAGATTTTGTTATCAACAAATGTGGTGAAAGGTACAGTGAATGTAAAATGCACATAAAATTAACAGTGCAATGTTTGGATTCAATCTTGTGTCAGGTGAATTATTGGGTTCGGTGAACTATTGTGTCCTCACCTTTGGTCTAATCATTTTTCCATAATCTCGAAACAGTTCCCTTTCAATTGCTACCATGGTTATGCATTTCATATTTTTTTGTAAGAAACATTTCAATTTAGCCCTATCCATATAGGCCAATTCCCACCACTGTAAAGGGTTAAAACAGTGTATACTGTTCCAAAAGGGTTCTTCGGCTGTCCCCATAGGGGAACCCTTTTTGGCTCCAGGTAGAACACTTTTGGGATGAACCCTCTCTGAAAAAGTCTCTACATGGGACCTAAAAGAGTTCTACCTGGAACCAAAAAGGGGACAGCAGAAGAACCCTTTTAGGTTCACGATAGCACCTTTTTTTCTAAGAGTGTACAGTAAGTGTATATTTTGTATTTCTGAAATTATTTTGATGTGATATGAAAGTAGAGGGCTTTATGTTTCTAGAACTGTACTGTAATGAGTCTGTTTTGGTTGCCAGAGCCAATTCACCTCTAAATAGAACTTGTAAGGCCCTTGGACTAGAAGGAGTAACATTAGGCTCCTTTAGTCCATTACTGGGCCAGGTAGGTAGTTGTCATGCCCTGACCTTAGAGAGACGTTTTATTTTTCTATATGGTTAGGTCGGGGTGTGATGTGGGGTGGGCATTCTATTTTTGGTTTTCTATGTTTCTTTATTTCTATGTTTTTGCCGGGTATTTTTCTCAATCAGGGACAGCTGTCTAACGTTGTTTCTGATTGGGAATCATACTTAGGTAGCCCTTCTTCCCTCCTTTCACTATGGGTGGTTAACTTTGTTTGTGGTACTTAGCCCTGTAAGCTTCACTGTTGTTTTTTTGGCCACAGTTTAAAATAAAATGTATGCTCACAACGCTGCACTTTGGTCCACTTATTTTGACGGCCGTGACAGTAGTAGCCTACAGTACCTCCTGCTTTTAAAAACATTCTAATTGGACAAGTTATGTAGGCTGTAGCCTACCTCCTGCTTTTCAAAACATTCACATTGGACAAGTGAGGTAGGTACTAGCCTACCTCCTGCTTTTCAAAACATTCTTATTGGACAAGTTATGTAGGCTGTAGCCTACCTCCTGCTTTTCAAAACGTTGCCTCCTTTTTCATGCTTATTGAACAATACATGTACAGTGCACTGTATATAACAGCATGAATCAATGTTTATATCATTTCTAATAAATTGTAATTTTTTTGTGATTATGATTGAAAACTGTATTTTTCCACTTTTCATCCAGTAATTCAATTGACAAGTGGGACACCATCATGAAGTGGAACGACATTTATTGGAGTGATTTTTTTCAAGGGGGAGCAGTATATTTCAAACTTATGTAACAATATTTAAAAAGTTCTCCTTCCTTTCAACAAATTCAGCCCCCTGAATAAAACACCTGATTTTCCTCCACTGACACAATTAAATAATAACGGTTGAAGATAACATGTTCGATTTTTTTCGCAAATCAAAGACTGAAGACAGCCCCCATTAATTCTGTGAAACAGCTTCAGTCCTGTTTGAGATGATTCAGATGATCCCATTTGTTCCTCAGCAAAATAACATGTAATTGCCAAGAGATAAGAATCATTTCTGGGTTGATTCCCAATCATTTACCTGGATATGTTTATTTTTAAACCTAAACTATTAAAGAAAGTGTTTAAATAGTTTTGGATCATTGTCTTTTTGGAAGACAAATACCACAAAGTCTCAGCTCTCCAATTTTGTTCCAAATGGTCCTGTATGTTCAATCCATAGAAATCAATTTTAAACATCTTCCCTGTCCCTGCTGAAGAAAAGCAGGCCTGGAATGATGCTGCCACCATCCATTCCTTGACACCAGTGGGGATGGTGTGTCAGAGTGATGAGCTGTCAATCTAACAGCTTTTAGACCAAACATAAGAGGTCTGAACCTCTTGCCAAAAAGTCACTTTTGGTTTATCTGAAGAGCAACTTCTTCCATATTCTGGAGGAATCCCAGTGGCAGAATAGTCATTTGTAAACAACATTATGGATCTAAGAAAAATTCCTTTCCTTTCTTTCCTTTTTCCATCTTTATTTTACATTTCAATGGTATTGTTGTCCTAGGACAGAGTCTCCCAGCCGCTCAGTATAAGATCTCTGTGTTTCATCCAGAGTTTCCAATCCATCTCTGAAACAAATCATCTCTGGACTCATAGCTGAAAGTTTAGAAACAGCTCAGATCTTGAAAGATTTGCAGTGGTCTGATTCCCTTCCATTTAGTTTATCCTCCCAGTGTTCCTCAACTGATGTTTAAAGCTCTGTTTTTTTGATCCAAATGGGGTTGGTTTCTTCACAACAGTAGGAACTGAGGTAGTGAGGTTGTTCTGCAGTGGGGATGGCATTAGGGGACCTTCTAGTCTGACAGGTATTTATAGATGAATTGACTTTAAATTAAAGTGGATTGATTTGATCAATCATTAGTCACTTAGGTCAACACTTGGATCATTCAGACATCCTCAATGGCTCTGGCTGAGAGTTTGCTGCACTGAAATCAGGGGCTGAATAATTTTCACACCAACACTTTCCCCTTTCTCTTTCTCCGCTTGCTCCTCTCCTTTCTCGTCTCGTTCCACTTCTGAATCCAGAAACCTCACAGTTTTGAACTTCACAGAGCAACCCTGTTTTTATCTTTATAACCTTGTACAAAATGTTGCAAAGTTTTACAACAGTGTGCTGAACTACTTTTGTCTAAATTACTGTATATAACAGCATGAATCGATTTTATATCATTTCTAATAAATTGTAATTTTTTTGTGATTATGATTGCCTGTCTTATTTTAGGTTTGACTTTTATCCAGTGTTTCAATTGACAGGATCCGTCAATTTTTTTGGGGAGCAGTATGTTTTTATATTGGTCATTATGTGACACATATTTAAAGAGTTCTGACTTCTGGACAAACGGATAAAACACCTGATTTTCCTCCACTGACACAATTAAATAATTTCTTGAAGATAACATTTTGTTTTATGATCGAAATTGGATGTTGAAGACAGCCCCCAAACATTTTGAAACCTTCAGTCCTGTTTGAGATGATTCAGATGATCCCATGTGTTCCTCACCAAAATAACATGTAATTGCCAAGAGATAAGAATCATTTCAAGGGTGTGATCTCCCAATCATTTACCTGTGAGAGCGTCTCTCAGCTCTAATACCTAAACTATTAAAGAAAGTGTAGGAAATAGTTTTACAAGTCAGTTCTCATCTTTTATGTCTCAATACCACAAAGCGTTACAGCTCCCAATATTGTATACAAATAGGTATGTTCAAGTATAGAAAGGGAATTGTAATTTAGGAAGCAGAAGATCTGGAATATTTTCCGCACCATCTCATTCCTGACACCAGTGTAGCGACTTGAAGGAGTTCATTTGACCTTGACTCTGTCAATCTAACAGTTTCCTCTCAGTACAGTGAAGAGGTCTGAACCTCTTGGTAAGGTCACTGGTGTTACCCTCAATATTCTGGAGGAATAGTGGCAGAATAGTCATTTGTATGGTAGAGAGAGAAAAGATTATGGATCTAAGAGAGAAATTCCTCCTTTTTTCCTTTTTCCTAGAAAATTTTACATTTCAAATAGTTTTGATTAAATAGAATGACCAGTATAAGCCTGTTTCACCGGTTTCCAATCCATCTCTGAAACAAATCATCTCTGGACTCATACCTGTCAGAAAGAAACAAATGCTCAGATGAAAGATTGCACTGATTCCCTCCTTTATTTTCTCCTCCCTTTGTTCCTCAACTGACTGCTAAAGCTCTGTTTGACGTTGGGGTTGGTTTCAGATCCACTGAGGTAGGAATCTGCAGTGGGGATGGCAAGGGGACAGTCTGACAGGTATCTATAGATGCAATTGACTTTAAATTAAAGTGAAAACCATGAGGTGAAATCATAAAATGCATCAAAGACTAGTGTGATGCATTGGCCCCTTTTCCCCTAATGGCTCTTCATAGTTACAAATTGAGCTCCGCCATCAGAGCTAAAACTTTCAGACCCACCAACACTCCTCCCCTTTAGTTCTTCTCTCCGCTCTGCTCCTCTCCTTTCTCGTCTCGTCTAGGATTCTGCAATCCAGAAACCTCACAGTTTTAAACTTCACAGAGCAACCCTGTTTTTTTATAACCTTGTACAAAATGTTGCAGTTTTACTACACAGTGTGCTGAACTACTTACTGTTTGTCTAAATTAGTTTCAGTCAGCTACACACAAGTATAGTTATTTTTATTGTTTCACCTTGATAGGGAAGATTGTATTGCCTGTCAAATATCCGATGTAGGTTTGACACTGATGGGGATTGTTGCTATGTGGAAGTATGTCAATCGTTTTAAGTCAGTGTTTGGAAGTGGCTAAGGTGACAACTAAAACAGACTTCTCCACTGATGGGGAAGTGCAGAAAAGGGCTAAAATAGTTTCTTGATGGTAGGCACACATTTTGTTCTGATGGGGACTTTGGATGTTGCAGACTATAAACATTTTTCCAATGGGGAAGTGAGAACTCAAACACTTTTTCGATGTTGGAATGTATGCTGTGCTCTCAACGAAATCAAGGTCTTTGTCTCAGCGTTTGTCTGGGTGTCTCAGAAATAAAACAAATTTCTCCACCTGATGGGGAAGTGTACGGGGAAACGCAAACAGTCTTTCTCCACTGATGGGGAAGTTTTTTTTCTCTCTCTCCTGTCGCTCTCCCTCTTCATTTCTCTCTGACTTCTCTCCACCCCCTTGTTTCCTCTCAGTACAGTGCAGGGTAACACTGCTTTTCCACTGATGGGGACCCTGTACGGCATGAGGAATCAAACTGGCTCCACTGATGGGTCGAAGTTATGGAGAGAAAAAACAGTATTTCAATAACCTGATGTAGTAGTTGTGGGCCTGGGTTTGTAAAACAGCTTTTCCAGAAAATAAAAGCCACAAATAGTTTTGATTAAATAAATGACAGACTTCTGCACATGTCCAAACTGTATATGAGAAATAAAAACATATTTCAACCAATGGAAGATAAATATGTCTCTAAGGGGATTCAAACTGACTGAAATTACTGCCAGCATCATCATAAATGCACAACTGATAAGCTGTAAGAGATTGGTCATGATCACTTATGAAAAGTATAAACACAGAGACAGTTGACATCCATTTTATACACAAAGCTTCAACCATGGAAGCTTATTTTGATATGATGGCAGATCCATGATAGGAATCCATAAAGACGGAAAGACAGAAGAAGGAAATAGAAGGAAATATAGCTTGTTTGAGTATGAAAACCATGCATGAAATTGATCAAAATGCATCAAAGATAACTTTTTGACACTTTTATAATGCTAATCATAGTTACAAATATGAGCTATTACTCCACTGAAGTATAACTTTCAGACCCACAAAAACAAGTGGAAAAGTTTAGTTAATCTCAACAGATGGGGACTGCACAGGAGGATACACAAGCCTGTAACTTGGGGATGTGAATTTGCTGCATATAACAGTTTTCTCCAGTGATGGGGAAGTGTAGGGGAAAATAAAACAGATTTCTCCACTGATGGGGAAGTGTAGGGGGAAAATAAAACAGTTTTCTCCAGTGATGGGGAAGTGTAGGGGAAAATAAAACAGATTTCTCCACTGATGGGGAAGTGTAGGGGGAAAATAAAACAGATTTCTCCACTGATGGGGAAGTGTAGGGGGAAAATAAAACAGTTTTCTCCAGTGATGGGGAAGTGTAGGGGGAAATAAAACAGATTCCTCCACTGATGGGGAAGTGTAGGGGGAAAATAAAACAGTTTTCTCCACTGATGGGGAAGTGTAGGGGGAAATAAAACAGATTTCTCCACTGATGGGGAAGTGTAGGGGGAAATAAAACAGTTTTCTCCACTGATGGGGAAGTGTAGGGGGAAATAAAACAGATTTCTCCATTGATGGGGAAGTGTAGGGGGAAATAAAACAGTTTTCTCCACTGATGGGGAAGTGTAGGGGGAAATAAAACAGATTCCTCCACTGATGGGGAGGTGTAGGGGGAAAATAAAACAGTTTTCTCCACTGATGGGGAGGTGTAGGGGGAAAATAAAACAGATTTCTCCACTGATGGGGAAGTGTAGGGGAAAATAAAACAGTTTTCTCCACTGATGGGGAAGTGTAGGGGAAAATAAAACAGATTTCTCCACTGATGGGGAAGTGTAGGGGGAAAATAAAACAGTTTTCTCCAGTGATGGGGAAGTGTAGGGGAAAATAAAACAGATTTCTCCACTGATGGGGAAGTGTAGGGGGAAAATAAAACAGATTTCTCCACTGATGGGGAAGTGTAGGGGGAAATAAAACAGTTTTCTCCAGTGATGGGGAAGTGTAGGGGGAAATAAAACCGATTCCTCCACTGATGGGGAAGTGTAGGGGGAAATAAAACAGTTTTCTCCACTGATGGGGAAGTGTAGGGGGAAATAAAACAGATTCCTCCACTGATGGGGAAGTGTAGGGGGAAATAAAACAGTTTTCTCCATTGATGGGGAGGTGTAGGGGGAAATAAAACAGATTTCTCCATTGATGGGGAAGTGTAGGGCTGAAATAAAACAGTTTTCTCCACTGATGGGGAAGTGTAGGGGGAAATAAAACCGATTCCTCCACTGATGGGGAGGTGTAGGGGGAAAATAAAACAGTTTTCTCCACTGATGGGGAAGTGTAGGGGGAAATAAAACAGATTCCTCCACTGATGGGGAGGTGTAGGGGAAAATAAAACAGTTTTCTCCACTGATGGGGAAGTGTAGGGGGAAATAAAACAGATTTCTCCACTGATGGGGAAGTGTAGGGGGAAAATAAAACAGTTTTCTCCACTGATGATGGGGAAGTGTAGGGGGAAATAAAACAGTTTTCTCCACTGATGGGGAAGTGTAGGGGAAAATAAAACAGATTTCTCCACTGATGGGGAAGTGTAGGGGAAAATAAAACTGTTTTCTCCACTGATGGGGAAGTGTAGGGGGAAAATAAAACAGATTCCTCCACTGATGGGGAAGTGTAGGGGAAAATAAAACAGTTTTCTCCACTGATGGGGAAGTGTAGGGGGAAATAAAACAGTTTTCTCCACTGATGGGGAAGTGTAGGGGGAAATAAAACAGTTTTCTCCACTGATGGGGAAGTGTAGGGGGAAATAAAACAGATTTCTCCACTGATGGGGAAGTGTAGGGGGAAATAAAACAGTTTTCTCCATTGATGGGGAAGTGTAGGGGGAAATAAAACAGTTTTCTCCACTGATGGGGAAGTGTAGGGGGAAAATAAAACCGATTTCTCCACTGATGGGGAGGTGTAGGGGAAAATAAAACAGTTTTCTCCACTGATGGGGAAGTGTAGGGGAAAATAAAACAGTTTTCTCCAGTGATGGGGAAGTGTAGGGGGAAAATAAAACAGATTTCTCCACTGATGGGGAGGTGTAGGGGGAAAATAAAACAGTTTTCTCCACTGATGGGGAAGTGTAGGGGGAAAATAAAACAGTTTTCTCCACTGATGGGGAAGTGTAGGGGGAAAATAAAACAGATTCCTCCACTGATGGGGAGGTGTAGGGGGAAAATAAAACAGTTTTCTCCACTGATTGGGAAGTGTAGGGGGAAATAAAACAGTTTTCTCCACTGATGGGTAGGTGTAGGGGGAAATTAAACAGATTTCTCCACTGATGGGGAGATGTAGGGGGAAATAAAACAGGAAATAAAACAGTTTTCTCCACTGATGGGGAAGTGTAGGGGGAAATAAAACAGTTTTCTCCACTGATGGGTAGGTGGGGGGAAATTAAACAGATTTCTCCACTGATGGGGAAGTGTAAAAATAAAACAGATTTCTCCACTGATGGGGAAGTGTAGGGGGAAAATAAAACAGTTTTCTCCAGTGATGGGGAGGTGTAGGGGGGAAATTAAACAGATTTCTCCACTGATGGGGAAGTGTAGGGGAAAATAAAACAGATTTCTCCACTGATGGGGAAGTGTAGGGGGAAAATAAAACCGTTTTCTCCAGTGATGGGGAGGTGTAGGGGGGAAATAAAACAGTTTTCTCCAGTGATGGGGAAGTGTAGGGGGAAAATAAAACAGTTTTCTCCACTGATGGGGAAGTGTAGGGGAAAATAAAACAGTTTTCTCCACTGATGGGGAGGTGTAGGGGGGAAATAAAACAGTTTTCTCCAGTGATGGAGAGGTGTAAGGGGGAAATAAAACAGTTTTCTCCAGTGATGGGGAAGTGTTGGGAGAAAACATAATAAAGGAAATGAGGAAAAATAGAAATCTTGATTTTCCAATCGACAATCCTTCTTTTGTGTTCTAAACTTTACTGCTTTGATTTTGTTTGACTCACGGCACAATATTTCGAGATTATTTGCAAAGTGACAGAGCATGTAACCGTAAATTATAGTCCATAGACGCTGAGATGCGTTAGTCAGGCGTCCAATTGTGACATAGGTAAATGGTTCTGAGACCAACATCCGCGGGGGACGCACATCCCGAACGTGCACCAATCCTTAATTCCCAACCAACGCGGCTCTGGTACACTTCCTCTTTTCATTTGAATGTGTTGACAGTTGGAGAAATTGTCTGAGCTGTGCTGAGAATTCAAAATGTATGAAATCCAACGGTCCAATATTCTAGAACAGTGCTGTGTGAAAGGAGTGTGAAGAAAATTAAGCCAACACTTATATTGTAAATGCACGCACGCACGCACACACACACACACACACACACACACACACACACACACACACACACACACACACACACACACACACACACACACACACACACACACACACACACACACACACACACACACACACACACACACACACACACACACACACACACACACACACCCTTGAAATACATTTGTCCAATCATATTCATCATCATTATATTTATTATTATCATCATCATCATCATCTTTACTATCATCATCATCTTTACTATCATCACTACCATCATCTATACTATCACCATCATCGTTACTATCATCATCTATACTATCATCATCATCTTTACTATCATCATCATCTTTACTATCATCACTACCATCATCTATACTATCACCATCATCGTTACTATCATCATCTATACTATCATCATCATCTTTACTATCATCACTACCATCATCTATACTATCACCATCATCGTTACTATCATCATCTATACTATCATCATCATCTTTACTATCATCTTTACTATCATCATCATCTTTACTATCATCACTAACATCAACTTTACTATCATCATCATCATCATCCTCCTCATCATCATCTATACTATCATCACTAACATCAACTTTACTATCATCATCATCATCATCCTCCTCATCATCATCTATACTATCATCACTAACATCAACTTTACCATCATCATCATCATCATCTTTACTATCATAATCTTTACTATCATCATCATCATCATCATCACTAACATCAACTTTACTATCATCACTATCGTCACTAACATCAACTTTACTATCATCACTATCATCACTAACATCAACTTTACTATCATCACTATCATCACTAACATCAACTTTACTATCATCACTAACATCGTCTTTACTATCATCATCATCATCATCATCCTCCTCATCATCATCTATACTATCATCACTAACATCAACTTAACTATCATCACTAAAATCATCCTTACTATCATCACTAACATCATTCTTACTATCATCACTAACATCATCCTTACTATCATCACTAACATCACCCTTACTATCATCACTAACATCACCCTTACTATCATCACTAACGTATTCCTTACTATCATCACCAACAGCACCATCGTTCATCATATAGCCACAACAACAGCATAGTAGAATCCATAACGGCACCCATCCATCTGTAATACAGATCGTTTGACCTTAGAGTTGATTTACCAGACCCTTGATGACTTACCAGACCCTTCATGACTTACTAGACCCTTGATGATTTACCAGACCCTTGTGGATTTACCAGACCCTTGTTGATTTACACAGTGTACTTTGCCCCAACCTACAGACTTACACTCATCACCTAGACACAGCCTACAGACAGACACTCATCATCTAGACACAGCCTACAGACAGACACTCATCACCTAGACACAGCCTACAGACAGACACTCATCACCTAGACACAGCCTGCAGACAGACACTCATCACCTAACTGGGCACAGACACAGTTGTGTGGTCCATAATCCAGCCATGCAGCTCACTCAACCCCAAACAAAGCTAGTTTCCTGCGTTTCTAGACAATCTAATTTGACCCATGGCCCTTCTAGCCGTCTCTATTTAGAACAAGAAAAAGTAACATAGGAGGAGTAAATCACAGGAAAACCAGAGCTCTGAAAGACATGTCACAAAACAAAAAAATACTTCACAGTGATGTGTTTCAAAGAACTGAACTAAATAGTGTGTGATAATGACATACAGGAATGTGTACAGGTGATTAGAATTCAGGTGATTGGGTTCTGGAGAGTGAGCTGCGTTCAGGGGTTCTACGTGTTTGAGAGCGTGAGCTGGAAAGTGGTCTGGAAAGTGAGCTGCGTTCAGGAGTTCTAGGTGTTTGAGAGCGTGAGCTGGAAAGTGGTCTGGAAAGTGGTCTGGAAAGTGAGCTGCGTTCAGGAGTTCTAGGTGTTTGAGAGCATGAGCTGGAAAGTGGTCTGGAAAGTGAGCTGCGTTCAGGAGTTCTAGATGTTTGAGGGTGTGAGTTGGAAGCAGACATTACAGTATAGTGCGGATGTTATCATGTGTATGTATGCATGTGTCTGTGCCTATCAAATCAAATCAAATCAAATTTATTTATATAGCCCTTCGTACATCAGCTGATATCTCAAAGTGCTGTACAGAAACCCAGACTAAAACCCCAAACAGCAAACAATGCAGGTGTAGAAGCACGGTGGCTAGGAAAAACTCCCTAGAAAGGCCAAAACCTAGGAAGAAACCTAGAGAGGAACCAGGCTATGTGGGGTGGCCAGTCCTCTTCTGGCTGTGCCGGGTAGAGATTATAACAGAACATGACCAAGATGTTCAAATGTTCATAAATGACCAGCATGGTCCAATAATAATAAGGCAGAACAGTTGAAACTGGAGCAGCAGCACAGTCAGGTGGACTGGGGTGTTGTGTTGCTTCACAGTCCTACTGTTCCACGAGGTGTATTTTGATCTGTTTTTTATCCGATTCTACTGCTTGCATCAGTTACCTGATGTGTAGAGTTCCATGTAGTCATGGCTGTCTGTAGTACTGTGCGCCTCCCATAGTCTGATCTGGAATTTGGGACTGTGAAGAGACCTCTGGTGGCATATCTTGTGGGGTTTGCATCGGTGTCTTAGCTGTGTGCTAGTTGTTTAAACAGACAGCTTAGTGTTTTCAATGTGTCAATACCTCTCACAAATACAAGTAGTGATGAAGTCAATCTCTCCTCCACTTTGAGTCAAAAGAGATTGACATACATATTATTAATGTTAGCTCTCTGTGTACGTCCAAGGGCCAGCTGTGCTGCCCTGTTCTGAGCCAATTGCAATGTTCCTAAGTCCCTCTTTGTGGCACCTGACCACACGACAAAACTAGAGCATGTAGGAGCTGCCTTGTTGATAGTGCTGTTAAGAATGTAGAGCAGCACTTTATTATGGACAGACTTTTCCCCATCTTAGTTACTATTGTATCAATATGTTTTGGCCATGACAGTCCAAGGTCACTCTAAGCAAGTTCGTTAACTCAACTTGCTCAATTTCCACATTATTTATTACAAGGTTTAGTTGAGATTTAGTGTTTAGTGAATGATTTGTCCCAAATACAATGCTTTAATTTTTTAAAAATGATTTAGGACTAACTTATTCCTTGCCACCCATTCTGAAACTAAATGCAGCTCTTTGTTAAGCGTTGCAGTCATTTCAGTTTCTGTCGTAGCTGACATGTATAGTGTTGAGTCAACCATCGTTTGTCAATTTGTTTACAGTAAAATAGCATTGTTGCTGGTCAAACATAATTTTTTCCCAAATGTTTACTAAGGGTTGGTAACAGGCTGATTGGTCAGCTTTTTGAGCCAGTAAAGGGGGCTTTACTATTCTTGGGTAGCGGAATTACTTTTTCTTCCCTCCAGGCCTGAGGGCACACACTTTCTATTAGGCTTAAATATGGCATATAGGAGTGGCAAAATCATCCGCTATTATCCTCAGTAATTTTCCATAGAAGTTGTCAGACCCCTGTGGCTTGTCATTGTTGACAGACAACAATTTTAAGAATGTTCCACACTCACTTTACGGAATTCAAAATGTAAATTCTTGTCTTTTATAATGTGGTCAGATTTACTTGGATGTGGAGTGTCAGCATTTGTTGCTGACATGTCATGCCTCAGTTTGCTGATCTTGCCAATGAAATAAGAATACAAGTATGTGGCAATATAAATGTAATTGAAAGTGCTCCAAATCTTTTTACTATCATTCTTTATGCCATTTATCTTTGTTTCATTGTGTAGTTTCTTCTTTTCATTCAGTTTAGTCACATTTCTCAATTTGCAGTACGTTTGCCAATCGGTTGTGCAGCCAGATTTATTTGCCATTCATTTTCCTAATTCCTATCGACTATATTAAGAGATCCTCTATATCAAATTTCTGCCAGTCTGCCCAGGCATTCCTGAGCCGCCTGCACACCTGAACCCCACCAGTCTAGTCAATATTAATGACTCTCTCCTCAACGCAATTTCCTTCCAACTAAAAATTATTTATATATATTTTTTTTATCCCAAGGGAAAAGTTTGTAAACACCTACACATATACATTAACACACAGAGATAGCACATCCTCCATATAATTAATCTCATCGGGCCTCCCGAGTGGAGCAGCAGTCTAAGGCACTGCTTCGCTGCTAGAAACATCACTACAAATCTGGTTTTGATCCCTGGCTGTGTAGCAGCCGGGCGTGACCGGGACACCCAGCATACAATTGTCCCAGCGTCGTCCGAGTTAGGGGAGGGTTTGGCCGGTTGGGATGTCCTTGTCCATTGTCCATCCATTGCGCTCTAGCGACTTCTCGTGGTGGCCGGGCGCATGCGCACTGACAATTGTACGGTGTCTCCTCCGACACATTGATGAGGTTGGCTTCAGGGTTATCGAGAAGTGTGTGAAGAAGCAGTGCAGCTTGGCGGGGCCGTGTTTCGGAGGACGCGTGACTCTCGACCTTCGCCTTTCTCGAGTCCGTACAGGAACTGTAGCGGTAAGACAAGATATCATGGATATCATGAAATCGGGTTAAAAATGTATTTATTATTTTGTTCTTTAAATGTATTCATCTCATTTTGCCTAGTAGCACTGTAGAGTTATTTTTACTTGCACACAATATAGCTGGGTCGCCCCGTCCTGCGCCCTAGTGGTCCACTGCCCCGTCCTGCCCCTTAGTGGTCCACTGCCCCGTCCTGCCCCCTAGTGGTCCACTGCCCCATCCTGCCCCTAGTGGTCCACTGCCCTGTCCTGCCCCTAGTGGTCCACTGCCCTGTCCTTCCCCCTAGTGGTCCACTGCCCTGTCCTGCCCCCTAGTGGTCCACTGCCCCATCCTGCCCCCTAGTGGTCCACTGCCCCGTCCTGCCCCCTAGTGGTCCACTGCCCCGTCCTGCCCCCTAGTGGTCCACTACCCCATCCTGCCCCCTAGTGGTCCACTGCCCCGTCCTGCCCCCTAGTGGTCCACTGCCCTGTCCTGCCCCCTAGTGGTCCACTGCCCCACTCAGCTTTAAGATCTGAGTGAAACATTCCTTATTGGTTTCATATGTGACAACAGTACAGCAGACCCCCAGGGCCAGGACTGAGCAGCCCAGCAGCTAGGGGTTGCTATATAGGTATCTCCCTGACGTGGGCATGTTTTCAATACAGACTCCTTTTGTTGTACTGTATTCCATATAAGGCATCCAGACCTTATGAAAGTTGCACAGTAATACCTTTAATCTTGTAATACATCAAATCTACTGAATAACTTGACATTTCTGCAATCGATTGTGACATTGTGCGAGGATAATCCATTTTCCAATTAATGGCAATGCATTTTTTTGCCACTATGCTAGATTACACAATTTCTTCTTATAAAAGCCTCCGGTATCAGTATTTCCAAGCAATCAAAAACAGGGAGAAGGGAGCATCTGTAGACATGCTGAGATAAAATAACATACTGTTTGCCAGAATTCAGCCAGCCTTCAAAAGACCATAACATATGCAAGTATGTCCCCCTTATATACAGAGTAATAACATTTCTGAGTGCATAATATTCAGTTTCACTGGAAAGTAGTACGTTCTATGGATGGTTTTAAACTGCAGTAATTTATGTGTGAGGTTATATGAACATGACTGGGCATTCAAACATATCTTTATCCATTTATCATTATCAATAGCTTTTCAAAGGTCTTCCTCACATTTTTGTTTTACATGTATTGTGTCCTCGGGAAAAGCCTCTATCAACCCTTTATACAGTTTGGAAATCAACGTTTTAGGTTTGTCAGACTGCCTTAAAATAGTTCAAATCTTTGAGTCTTCTGGCTTGTCCAGTGTTTGCTCCACAATTTTAAAAAAAATGTATCTGCAAAAATTCACCTCAGCTCCATCACAGACTGGTCTTCCCTGGCTGCCTGCCTGACCCTGCTGAGACCCCTGTCACAATCTGATCCTGCTAAAATGAGGCATTACAAATAATTACCTTGGTGTTCATTTTTATATTGTATTATCCAAGAATAGAATCAATGGTCCAATCCTTGAAATGACCATTATTCCCAGATCCCAGACTGTAGCTTTAAGCTTAAACAGCTGGTACTCTCCTACCCTAAAGATGGAACTTTGTATTCATTCAATGATATTTTTAAAACATACTGCAAAATTCACCTGAGCTCCGTAGACTAGTCTTCCCTGGCTGTCTGACCCTGCTGGGACACCTGTCACCATCTGATCCTGCTAAGACATGATGATTATAGTGTTGTGTACTGACTGTGCACCATGACAGTGAAGCTTGTGGAGCTGTTTATACCATGACAGTGTGAATATAGGGAATTAGCTAGGGAAACTGACAGATCAATAATGTTACATTGCTATACTGACTCTAATAAAAACTCACATTGCACTATCAAAAAATGTCAGATTATTGGTCTTCAATCGTTTGGCAGCTGGTTTCATCGTTTGATTCAGGTCTAGTGTGATTGAGACAAAAACAATAGCTAACATTAGCCAAGTTTTGGCTAGCTCGCTCTCCTATGGTACAGCAACTGGCAACAGCTAGTTAAGTTCATTTACTTCTGTTGAAATACGACAAAACAAGGGTTACCTAACATTACCATACATAACAGCTTTTAAATATGAGGTGGCTTTTATTATAATATTATTTGACAGATAGCTAGAGCTGAACTGGCTGTGGTAGCTACTACTAGCTAGCTAATACATTCACCTCAGTCGAGAGGGGATGAAACATTAGTGAACGTTATACATGTCAGTTACGCTATTGGCTCAGCACTGGGAATAAACACTCATTTCATTTTTTTTCCTGTTAAGTTAAACAGCAGTTACCTTGCAAGCAACATCAGTCAACTAAAGAGTAGCCAGTTTATGCTTGCTTTTACAATTCGGAGAAAGAACGCAATACATACAGTACATACTTTTTTTTGTATCACAATGATAAAACTTGTGGGGACAAAAGTACAATTTCAGAATTTGTGAAGAGAATCTTGGCCCCCCGTCCACAGTGAAAGTTGCGCCCCTGCTCTCTATAATTTATATCATCTCTATACTATATATACGGTCTATTCTATACACCCTGTAATCCCGGATGTTTGTTTGTTATATATTTCATCTTTCACATTTCCCTGCAAGCACACACTCTACTGAATTAATGATGTCCTTAATTGATGCCATATACGACTATAGCGAGTTAAAAAATATTTTAAATGCACCAAAATATCTCTTCAGGGACAAAGTGTCCTCCTAGGAACATTATGTTATAAACAAATAGATAATAACAGTGCATTTAGATTAAAGGGAACATCATTTCCCTCCACATCGGCCCTGTCCCGGAGCATTAGCAAGTTGAATGGTTATTTAGTTATTTATTGTGTTCAACACTTTAAAATTCAAATAAATTAATGTTCCACCTTTTGGGATTCCAATCTCTCACTGTTCACTATGTGCCTATCTATGGGGGGTTGTAAATCTATTAAGTTAATTTGTTCATTGTTTCATTTACCAATATAGCCCAACAATTACGGTAATGACTTTGGTTCTGTAAACTGTATCGGAATAACAAACATGCATGGCTATGAAGTTGTGAATGGGAGTGATTGGTATCAGTAGATCAAGATCTTATAAACAATTTTGCTGAAAACGTTTGCGCATGAGCAGTAATAATGGGCGACTTCAGAGATCAGTTTGTGTCCAGTCTACCCTGGAAACGAACTGATGCCATGAGAACCTCCTATAATATGGTAGATACTCAAAAGGAATGTGTCTTCCTACTCTCCTATAAGAATGACTGATTGAGACAGAGAAAGGATTGGAAATCAGCTGCGTAACCCTACTTGTTCTGTCACTGTCATTACATGCCACTGTGCCGCACTCATAAATATCACACACACTGTCCTGTGTGATTACCGTGGCACAGTAAGGCTGTAATTCTATCGCTATACGTGCAATTATGTACCCAACCTTTGTTGTTCTGCAGTAAATGGTTGCATGCTCACACACACATTCATATAAACCCGCGCACACACACACAATACTCTACCCTGTAGGTGGTGGAGGGTTGTACGCCTCCTCATGAGGGACCACCTATAGAGAGAGGGAGGGCGGGAGGGTAGAGTTGGAGGACGGAGTGATGCCTTAAGGAGAAACTATGTGAGTCGCTCACAGGGCACAGGGATCTCTCTCTCTCTCTCTCTCTCTCATGTCCCTCTATTCCCACAATCATTCTTTCTCCCACTCCATCTCCCTCTTCTCTGGTCTGTATGTACAGTGCCTTCTGAAAGAATTCAGACCCCTTCACTTTTTCCATATTTAAAAATAATCTATCTACACACGACACCCCATAATGACAAGGAAAAAACAGGTTTTTAGAAAATGTTTCAAATGTTCATAAGTATTCAGACCCTTTACTCAGTACTTTGTTGAAGCACCTTTGGCAGCTATTACAACCTATAGTCTTCTTGGGTATGACGCTATAAGCTTGGCACACTTGTTTCTCTCATTCTTCTCTGCAGATCCTCTCAAGCTGTCAGGTTGGATGGGAGCGTGGCTGCACAACTATTTTCAGGTCTCTCCAGTGATGTTTTATCGGGTTAAAGTCAGGCTCTGGCTGGGCCACTCAAGGACATTCAGAGACTTGTCCTGAATCCACTCCTGCAGTGTCTTGGCTTTGTGTTGGAAGGTGAACCTTCGCCCCAGTATGAGGTCCTGAGCACTCTGGAGCAAGGTATCATTGACACAACATGGTGCCGACAGAGATGGTCGCATTCTTAGGAAACGATGTAGTATTTAGTTTTGTTATGTGTTATTTCTTACATTGTTACTCCAGGAAATCTTGTTACATACAGCCAGGAAGAACTATTGCATATGAGAACAACGTCGAAAAACCAACACTAAGACCAGGAATACGACTTTCCCGAGGCAGATCCTCTCTTCAGACCATCACCCAGGACAATGGAGCTAATCCCAGCAGCTGACCGAAAACAACGGCGACTCAGAAGGGGCAGACGGAGCGGTCTCCTGGTCAGACTTCGTAAACGGGCACAACGCCCACCGCTCACGAGTATACTACTCACCAATGTCCAGTCTCTTAACATCAAGGTTGACGAAATTCGAGCAAGGGTTGCCTTCCAGAGATACATCAGAGACTGTAGTATTCTCTGTTTCACAGAAACATGGCTTTCTTGGAATATCGGTTCAGCCACCGGGCTTCTCAATGCATCGCTCATCGAGATAAACACCTCTCTGGGAAGAGGTCATTATGGGGTGTTGTGTGTAGATTGCTGAGGAAAAACATGTATTTAATCAATTTTAGAATAAGCCTAATGTAACAAGTATGGAAAAAGTCAAGGGGTTTGAATACTTTCCGAAAGCACTGTATCTTGTTCATTCACCCCCCTACTCTCCCTCTTCCATCCCTCTCTCTTTCATTATCTTAACCCCTCTCTCTCTCTCTCTCTCTCTCTCTCTCTCTCTCTCTCCCTCTCAGCAGACACATACAGAGGGAGAGAGTGAGAGAGAGGGTAAAGAAAGAGAGAAGCAAACACCAACCCTCACCTCTCAAATGAGAACCTAGTTATTGCCCTGTGTCCCCACAATGTTCGTCTGCCTCCCACAATGTCCGTCTGCCCCCCACAATGTCCGTCTGCCTCCCCCATGTTTGATTGTGTCAATAATGGATCCCCATCACTCTCGACAGCCACTGTTACATGTAGATGGGGGCGAAGTGACTATGCATAGGTAACAAACAAACAGTGATTAGCAGCAGTGCACAAGAGGGTGGGGTGGGGGGGTGTCAATGTAAATAGAAGCTGTTGAGGAGCCTTCTGGTCCTAGACTTGGCGATCCGGTACCGCTTGCCGTGTGGTAGTAGAGAAAACCATCTATAATTTGGGTGACTGGAGTCTCTGACAATTTTAGACTGCTTTAATCATGTATTTTCTGTTTGTGGCATACCGAACACGACAGGCAGGCTGGTAGACCTTATCCTGCAGGAAAACCACTCAACCTGTGGAGAGACATACCTATAGCCTATAGGTTCTACTGGAGCTCAGGGTGTCAAACTCAACTCCTGGAGGATCAAGGTGTCGGCTGCTTTCCGTTCCATCAGTGCCCGACTAAGAACTAAAAACACATGGAATTCCTCACTAATGACCTTAATTGATCAATCAAGTGCAAAGGAGGAACGGAAATCCTGCAGACACGGTGGCTCTCGAGGACAGGAATTAGACACACATGCACTTCATCCATCTTCATTATATTCATTATAGTAACTGTATTGACTGTATTCACTATATTAACTATATTCACTATATTAACTATATTCACTATATTAACTATATTCACTATATTCACTATATTCACTATATTAACTGTATCACCATATTAACTATATTCACTATATTCACTATATTCACTATATTAACTATATTCACTATATTCACTATATTAACTGTATTCACTATATTCACTATATTCACTATATTAACTATATTCACTATATTCACTATATTCACTATATTAACTATATTCACTATATTCACTATATTAACTGTATTCACTATATTCACTATATTCACTATATTCACTATATTCACTATATTAACTGTATTCACTATATTCACTATATTCACTATATTCACTATATTCACTATATTAACTGTATTCACTATATTCACTATATTAACTATATTCACTATATTCACTATATTCACTATATTAACTGTATTCACTATATTAACTATATTCACTATATTCACTATATTAACTGTATTCACTATATTCACTATATTCACTATATTAACTATATTAACTATATTCACTATATTCACTATATTAACTATATTCACTATATTCACTATATTCACTATATTCACTATATTAACTGTATTCACTATATTAACTATATTCACTATATTAACTGTATTCACTATATTAACTATATTCACTATATTAACTGTATTCACTATATTCACTATATTCACTATATTAACTATATTCACTATATTAACTATATTAACTATATTCACTATATTAACTATATTCACTATATTAACTGTATTCACTATATTAACTATATTCACTATATTAACTGTATTCACTATATTAACTATATTAACTATATTCACTATATTAACTGTATTCACTATATTAACTATATTCACTATATTAACTGTTCATTATTAACACTATATTCAACTATATTAACTATATTCACTATATTAACTATATTAACTATATTCACTATATTAACTATATTCACTATATTCACTATATTAACTATATTCACTATATTAACTATATTCACTATATTAACTATATTCACTATATTAACTATATTCACTATATTCACTATATTCACTATATTCACTATATTAACTATATTCACTATATTAACTGTATTCACTATATTAACTATATTAACTATATTCACTATATTCACTATATTCACTATATTAACTATATTCACTATATTAACTTATTCACTCACTATATTCACTATATTAACTATATTCACTATATTAACTGTATTCACTATATTAACTATATATTAACTATATTCACTATATTAACTATATTCACTATATTCACTATATTAACTGTATTCACTATATTACTATATTAACTGTATTCACTATATTAACTATATTACTATATTAACTATATTCACTATATTCACTATATTCACTATATTAACTATATTAACTATATATATTCACTATATTCTATATTAACTATATTAACTATATTCACTATATTCACTATATTCACTATATTAACTATATTCACTATATTAACTATATTATTAACTATATTCACTATATTAACACTATATTCACTATATTAACTATATTCATTAACTATATTAACTATATTATTCACTATATTCACTATATTAACTATATTCACTATATTAACTATATTCACTATATTAATATTAACTATATTCACTATATTCACTATATTAACTATATTCACTATATTAACTGTATTCTATATATTAACTATATTAACTATATTCACTATATTAATATTCATATTAACTATATTCACTATATTCACTATATTCACTATATTAACTATATTCACTATATTAACTATATTATTAACACTATATTAACTATATTATTAACACTATATTCACTATATTCACTTTCACTATATTAACTATATTCACTATATTAACTGTATTCACTATATTAACTATATTCACTATATTCACTATATTCACTATATTAACTATATTCACTATATTAACTATATTCACTATATTCACTATATTAACTATATTCACTATATTCACTATATTCACTATATTAACTATATTCACTATATTAACTGTATTCACTATATTAACTATATTCACTATATTAACTGTATTCACTATATTAACTATATTAACTATATTCACTATATTAACTGTATTCACTATATTAACTATATTAACTATATTCACTATATTAACTATATTCACTATATTAACTATATTCACTATATTAACTATATTCACTATATTCACTATATTAACTATATTCACTATATTCTACACTATATTAACTGTATTCAATATTAACTATATTAACTATATTCACTATATTAACTATATTAACTATATTCACTATATTAACTATATTCACTATATTAACTATATTCACTATATTAACACTATATTAACTATATTCACTATATTCACTATATTCACTATATTCACTATATTCACTATATTCACTATATTAACTGTATTCACTATATTAACTATATTCACTATATTCACTATATTAACACTATATTAACTATATTCACTATATTAACTATATTCAATATTCACTATATTCACTATATTAACTATATTCACTATATTCACTATATTCACTATATTAATATTAACTATATTAACTATATTCACTATATTAACTATATTCACTATATTAACTGTATTCACTATATTAACTATATTAACTATATTCACTATATTAACTGTATTCACTATATTAACTATATTCACTATATTAACTGTATTCACTATATTAACTATATTAACTATATTCACTATATTAACTATATTCACTATATTAACTATATTCACTATATTCACTGTATTCTATATTAACTATATTCACTATATTAACTATATTCACTATATTAACTATATTCACTATATTAACTATTCACTATATTCACACTATATTCACTATATTAACTGTATTCACTATATTAACTATATTAACTATATTCACTATATTAACTATATTCTATATTCACTATATTAACTATATTCACTATATTAACTATATTCACTATATTAACTATATTCACTATATTAACTATATTCACTATATTCACTATATTATTAACTATATTCACTATATTCACTATATTAACTATATTCACTACTATATAACTGTATTCACTATATTAACTATATTAACTATATTCACTATATTCACTATATTCACTATATTAACTATATTAACTATATTCACTATATTAACTATATTCACTATTATATATTCACTATATTAACTGTATTCACTATATTAACTATATTAACTATATTCACTATATTAACTATATTCACTATATTCACTATATTAACTATATTCACTATATTAACTATATTAACTATATTCACTATATTCTATATTCACTATATTAACTATATTCACTATATTAACTATATTAACTATATTAACTATATTCACTATATTCACTATATTCACTATATTAACTATATTCACTATATTCACTATATTAACACTATATTAACTATATTAACTATATTCACTATATTCACTATATTAATATTCAACTATATTCACTATATTAACTGTATCACTATATTAACTATATTCACTATATTCACTATATTCACTATATTAACTATATTCACTATATTAACTATATTCACTATATTAACTATATTCACTATATTCACTATATTCACTATATTAACTGTATTCACTATATTAACTATATTAACTATATTCACTATATTCACTATATTAACTATATTCACTATATTCACTATATTCACTATATTCACTATATTCACTATATTCAACTGTATTCACTATATTAACTGTATTTGCGAATCCTCCGATGTGTACATGACTATAAGTCGCTTTGGATAAAAGCGTCTGCTAAATGGCATATATTATTATTATATTATTGCATCATCACACAGTATCTCCCCATCTTGCTTTGGCATAAAAAAAATATATATTATCTAGATTTAACAGAGTGTCGGGCTCGACAGCGAGGTCAGGGAGCACAATGCATAGAGACGGTATGGATGAGTTTTGACAAGCCGTTGACAACAGCTAGGTACCATATCGACTGCTTGTCCTAGTCTCTGTCAGCTACTGTTGCCTTGGCAAAGTCAGTCGGAGTGTCGAAGTTAGAGAAGGGACAAGCTGTGTCACTGTTAGTGAGTCTCTGTGAAAGCTAGCTGATAATAGTATTAATAATAGGATGTCTGTTTTCCTCTCTTCTACTCCTCTGTTATTCTTTATCATTTAGATTATATACAGAATTCACTTGTTTTTCTGACTCCTTCCGTCTCATGCACAAGTGGCACATAAGGTTTGACTTGTTGGTGACTACTGAGAGCCGTTGGACGCAGACAAACATCACAGATTGTAATATCAAACAGAGCTGCTCTGCTCAGCCTGGCACAGCTCTGCGGCTCTAGATCTGCCCGGGAAAGTACAGTGTCTTACTGAATCACTTTTATATTCTCCCCTCGTGCATTAACACTAGAACCGCTAAAGCAGTCAATTGGACTGCACATGAATAAAGGTTTTACTCTGCCATTTTTAAAGTAATGCCCCTCTCCGTACTTGACTTTTCCTAAATAAGTCTATATAACACTGTCTAATATATCACAAACATAACTGGAGTTATAACCAGTTTTAGGAGGGCATGTCATTTTTTTACGGTTTTCCACCATTGCCCCTCCTTCTCTAAAAAACATTATAAAATGGGTGGCAGGCAGGCTCAGGGTCCGGGACAGGCAGAGTGGTCAGACGGGCAGGTACAGGGTCAGGACAGGCAGAGTGGTCAGACGGGCGGGTACAGGGTCAGGATTGGCAAGGGTCAAAAACCAGGAGGATGAGAAAAAGAATGGCTGGGAAAAGACAGGAGCTGACAGGAACAAACGCTGGTAAGCTTTGACAAACAAGACGAACTGGCCCAGACAGACAGACAGAAAACACAGGTATAAATACCCAGAGGGTAAGTGGTGAAGAAGGGTGACACCTGGAGGGGGTGGAGACAAGGACAGGTGAAACAGATCTGGGCTTGACAGTACCACCCCCTTCTAGGGACGCCGCCTGGCATTCCACCTGGGCGGAAAACTGGTTGACTGGGGTGCAGGCGGTGAAAGTCGGCGATGAAGGCCGATTCCAAGATGTCTTTAGTGGGAACCCAGCACCTCTCCTCCGGGCCATAACCCTCCCAGTCAACCAGGCACTAGAAACCCCTGCCCCATGGTCGAACCCGCAGGAGGCATTGCACCGTGTACGCTGGCTAGCCATCAATGACACGGGGGGAGGGATGAGCCTAGAAACAGAAGTCAAGGGGCAGTCAGACATGGATTTGACTCAGAAAAGGTAGGAAAAATACAGAGGGTACGGGGCAAAGGTGGATGAACAGCAGAGGAGCTAATGTCTTGGAGCGGGGGAAAGGTCTTGGCATCCGGGGGTGTAGCTGCGGCATTATAGTGGCGTGCCAGCACCTCAGGCTTGACCTTCTTGGATACCGGTGGGTGCTGCTGAAGCGAAGTGGCCTGGGCCTTACTGAAACCCTCCCAGATGTCCTGGTACTCTGCGGAGCTAGCAGAGGTCCGGGACAATTTCCAATCCCCCATGAAGACGTCCCGGGGAAGGCAGAGCTGACTTCAGGCAATGAGTGTGGCAGGACGGGCTCCAGCCCACGATAGCACCAGTAGCCCAGTCAATGGAGTGATTGAGTCACTGGAGCCAAGAGAATCCCAATACCACAGGAACCTGTGGAGACTCAACCAGCAGGAAGTGGATCATCTCACTGTGGTTCCCTGGCAATCGGACCTCTCTCCCTCCTACGCTCCCATAGGTGACCATTTATCTGGATGGTTAAAGCGATGAGTGAGGTCATCCTCACCAGCTCATCCTTTACCTTCTCCGATAATCCGTGCAGGAATGGATCGAACAGTGCTTCCGGATTCCTGGTACCCTCCGCTGCTAGAGTGCGGAACTCCATCGCATAGTCTGCCACACTTAGAGAGTCCTGCTGAGCCTTACACTTAGGGAGTCCTGCTGAACCACAGATATGAAAACTTAGGACACTAAAGAGGCCTTTCTACTGACTCTGAAAAACACCAAAAGAAAGATGCCCAGGGTCCCTGCTCATCTGTGTGAAGGTGCCTTAGGCATGCTGCAAGGAGACATGAGGACTGCAGATGTGACCAGGGCAATAAATTGCATTGTCCGTACTGTAAGGCCCCTAAGACAGCGCTTCAGGGAGACAGGATGGACAGCTGATCGTCCTCGCAGTGTCAGACCACATGTAACAACACCTGCACAGGATCAGTACATGCGAACATCACACCTGCTGGACAGGTACAGGATGGCAACAACGACTGCCTGAGTTACACCAGGAATGCACAATCCCTCCATCAGTGCTCAGACTGTCCGCAATAGGCTGAGAGAGGCTGGACTAAGTGCTTCTAGGCCTGTTGTAAGGCAGGTCTACACCAGACATCACCGGCAACAACGGCGCCTATGGGCACAAACCCACCGTCACTGGACCAGACAGGACTGGCCAAAAGTGCTCTTCACTGACAAGTAGCGGTTTTGTCTCACCAGGGGTGATGGTCGGAATCGCGTTTATTGTCGAAGGATTGAGCGTTACGCTGAGGACTGTACTCTGGGGCGGGATCGATTTGGAGGTGGATGATCCATCATGGTCTGGGGCGGTGTGTCACAGCATCATCGGACCGAGCTTGTTGTCATTACAGGCATTCTCAACGCTGTGTGTTAAATTGAAGACATCTTCCTCCGTCATGTGGTACCCTTCCTGCGGGCTCATCCTGACATGACCCTCCAGCATGACAATGCCACCAGCCATACTGCTCGTTCTGTGCGTGATTTCCTGCAAGACAGGAATGTCAGTGTTCTGCCATGACCAGCGAAGAGCCCGGATCTCAATCCTATTTAGTACGTCTGGGACCTGTTGGATCAGAGGATGAGGGCTAGGGCCTTTACCCCCAGAAATGTCCGGGAACTTGCAGGTGCCTTGGTGGAAGAGTGGGGTAACAAGAAAGAACTGGCAAATCTGGTGCAGTCCATGAGGAGGAGACACACTACAGTACTTAATGTAGCTGGTGGCCACACCAGATACTGACTGTTACTTTTGATTTTGACCCCCCTTTGTTCAGGGACACATTATTCCATTTCTGTTAGTCACAAGTCTGTGGAACTTTTTCAGTTTATGTCTCAGATGTTGAATCTTGTTATGTTCATACAAATATTTACACATGTTAAGTTTGCTGAAAATAAACACAGTTGACAGTGAGAGGACGTTTCTCTTTTGCTGAGTTTAGTTGCTATGTATCTAAATAGTAGTAAGTAGTTGCAAGGTTTCTAATTTGCTAAAATGCTGAAGTTATCCGTGATGAGATTCGAACATGCCACCTATAGTTCCCCCACCCATCCACCCATCCACCCTGGCCAACCACCCTCCATTTGTTTTTGCCGTAGTCCTTTCCTGCAGTTAATGACCAAAAGCTCCACTTTGGCCTCATGGGTGGAATGTTATTCCTATTTTTCATAATTTCATAATTAATTAAAGATGTTATTTGTTTTTATGTGAAACATTTTGTTATGTTTTTGGATTCTGTGATGTATACAAAGTGTAATATAGGGATGCAAATACATTTCAACTCAAAATCTGACAAGGTACAGGTTTTTTTTATTTTTTTGAGTCCATATCCATGTATGAGGTAGTATACTTTTGTTTCAAAGTAGTTTTGTTAAAGACTACCAATAATCACTCTGTGTGACCCTGATTTAGCCCACTGCAGTAAATGGTTAATTAAGTCTTATGTAACCAAAAGTAACTTATCATAATATTTTAATTAAGTCTTATGTAACCAAAAGTAACTTATCATAATATTTTGCGTATCCTGGATTTACTTTTACTATGTTACGTCTAGTCTATGAGACCAGTCTGTGCAGTCAGAATGATTGCTCATTAGCCTGAAGGGGGTCCATCGAGGCCCAGTGGTTCGTGTGTTAAAAGGGCTTTGATTCCCTAGTTCAGTAAGGAGGCTGGTTGGTTTATCTATTCAGCCTGTATTACAACACAAATATTTCCTCTTTGTATTTGTACCTCACATGACTTCTGGCAAAGTGAGGAGGGAAAGAGGCCATTTGACATGTCTGTTTTATTCTGTTTTACTCCCCCTGAGTGGAGAGGGTTCATTCTGCAGAAGGTCTTAACCTCTGGCATGTCTCAAGTGCTGGACTGCATGCATCCCAAATGGCATCCTATTCCCTATGTAGTCCACTACTTGCACTACTTTTTGTCAAAGTAGTGCACTACATAGTTAATAGGGTACCATTTGGGACACAGTCCGGTGTTTATTTCATATGGCTGGTTATTACGGTGTGTAGACAGTGGGCGTGAGCTATGTGTTGAAGCAGATAGACAGGGAGACAGACGGTGGTGGTGCTTATATGGTCGGCTATCTGTTTAAATCTGACATCACAGATCAGGGGCCACTGAACGCAGTGCAGACCACCTCTCAATAGACCAGACACACTACAGGTCACAACCCTCTCAGGTCACAAGAAAGCTATGCCGGACATGTTCAATGTATTATACCACAGTTAAAGACTGTCCAGGAAGCCGTATGAAGAGATGTGTCACAAGAAGCAATTTGGTTACAATTTCTGTTGCAGATCCAAGTTGCCAGTGACATCATCTTTAGCAACTTTGTTGATACACAAAGAAATTCAAAGGCAATTGAAATTGCATGCAACATCCAATCCTGTCAAACATCACAATGGTTTCATAAATCATTTGTTTATCCGAACATTTGGCAATTGTAACAGTGTCGATATAGATAGAATGCTGGCTGTACAATTTAGCTAGCTAGCCTAAATGTGCCAACCATGTTTTTCCAAGTTAGTGACAAGCTAAGCTAGCTAGCTAGTGCAGTTCATGATGGACAATTTCAGTTGAAACTGGACAAAGAAAGGTCTGGGTTCACTTTTAAATGTACATTTACTGATTGCCAGACCATGTACATAAACCATGACTAGGCATGGTGTCTAGAATTTGTATAATTCTACAGAGCTGCCAACTTTTGAAGATAGCTTAGAGTGAGATTTCCTATTTCTCATTGGCTCATTGGCTCCACCCCTAGGTCTGGGGGTACCCTACATAAAAAAAAACTTTTTTTTAAAGCTAATTTCGTGCAATTCTACATATTTTCACGTGGCTAAGGCCCATGACCAGGGTGGGATTATAAGGACAGTGGAGGCTCCTCACAGGTGGAAGGGGAGGACCATTTTCCTGCTTCTACACCTGCATTGCTTGCTGTTTGGGGTTTTAGGCTGGGTTTCTGTACAGCACTTTGAGATATCAGCTGATGTAAGAAGGGCTTTATAAATACATTTGATTTGAATTACATAAAAATAGTGAAAGTTAAAAAGTTATCCTTTTTGGGATAAAACTATTCAAAATATATTCACGTCAACAAATAATGTATTAAAACACTGTTTTACTATGAAGGTCTACAGTAGCCTCAACAGCACTCTGTAGGGTAAGATCATGGTGTCGCCAGAGGACAGCTAGTTTCTGTCCTCCTCTGGGTACATTGACTCCAATATAAAACCTAGGAGACTCATGGTTATTATCCTCTTCCATAGACTTACACAGTAATTATGACAACTTCCGGAGGGCATCCTCCAACCTGTCAGAGCTCTCGCAGCATGAACTGTCATGTTGTCCACCCAATCAAAGTATCAAATAATTAATATTTTGTAGTACTGAAAGCATAAGCTACAGCTAGCTAGCACTGCAGTGCATAAAATGTGGTGAGTAGTTGACACAAAAGATAGAAAAAGACAATAGCTTAACAGTTTTGAACACATTATTTAATTCAAAAATGAAAGAGAGAGAGAGAGAGAGAGAGAGAGAGAGAGAGAGAGAGAGAGAGAGAGAGAGAAAGAGCTATCTATATATCTTGTTGTATTTTTGTTCCACTTTCATTTTCAATTACTTAGCTAGCGAATGCAGCTAGCTAGTTTAGCCTACTCAAACACCTGGCTCAAACAAAATGGATGCCATGTTAGCTAGCTGGCTATGGCTATCATTTGTTTCCCCTTGCTAATCAACTTGGATAGAGTTAATTATATGTTTTGCATTGTTCTAAAGGCATTCTGCAACATATGTTTTGGTTTCCCTTACAATGAATGTGATTAGTAATAGCATTATAGTAAACAAAACAGGCCCGTAACAACTTAAAGTAAAACGTAAATGAGAATGCTATCAACCCTATCTTAACCGCCATCGATAAGAAACATTACTGTGCAGCCGTATTCATTGATCTGGCCAAGGCTTTCGATTCTGTCAACCACCACATCCTCATCGGCAGACTCGACAGCCTTGGTTTCTCAAATGATTGCCTCGCCTGGTTCACCAACTACTTCTCTGATAGAGTTCAGAGTGTCAAATCGGAGGGTCTGCTGTCCGGACCTCTGGCAGTCTCTATGGGGGTGCCAAAGGGTTCAATTCTTGGACCGACTCTCTTCTCTGTATACATCAATGAGGTCGCTCTTGCTGCTGGTGAGTCCCTGATCCACCTCTACGCAGACGACACCATTCTGTATACTTCCGGCCCTTCTTTGGACACTGTGTTAACAACCCTCCAGACAAGCTTCAATGCCATACAACTCTCCTTCCGTGGCCTCCAATTGCTCTTAAATACAAGTAAAACTAAATCCATGCTCTTCAACCGATCGCTACCTGCACCTACCCGCCTGTCCAACATCACTACTCTGGACGGCTCTGACTTAGAATACGTGGACAACTACAAATACTTAGGTGTCTGGTTAGACTGTAAACTCTCCTTCCAGACCCATATCAAACATCTCCAATCCAAAGTTAAATCTAGAATTGGCTTCCTATTTCGCAACAAAGCATCCTTCACTCATGCTGCCAAACATACCCTTGTAAAACTGACCATCCTACCAATCCTCGACTTTGGCGATGTCATTTACAAAATAGCCTCCAATACCCTACTCAACAAATTGGATGCAGTCTATCACAGTGCAATCCGTTTTGTCACCAAAGCCCCATATACTACCCACCATTGCGACCTGTACGCTCTCGTTGGCTGGCCCTCGCTTCATACTCGTCGCCAAACCCACTGGCTCCATGTCATCTACAAGACCCTGCTAGGTAAAGTCCCCCTTATCTCAGCTCGCTGGTCACCATAGCATCTCCCACCTGTAGCACACGCTCCAGCAGGTATATCTCTCTGGTCACCCCCAAAACCAATTCTTTCTTTGGCCGCCTCTCCTTCCAGTTCTCTGCTGCCAGTGACTGGAACGAACTGCAAAAATCTCTGAAACTGGAAACACTCATCTCCCTCACTAGCTTTAAGCACCAACTGTCAGAGCATCTTACAGATTACTGCACCTGTACATAGCCCACCTATAATTTAGCCCAAACAACTACCTCTTTCCCAACTGTATTTAATTTATTTATTTATTTTGCTCCTTTGCACCCCATTATTTTTATGTCTACTTTGCACATTCTTCCATTGCAAAACTACCATTCCAGTGTTTTACTTGCTATATTGTATTTACTTTGCCACCATGGCCTTTTTTGCCTTTACCTCCCTTCTCACCTCATTTGCTCACATTGTATATAGACTTGTTTATACTGTATTATTGACTGTATGTTTGTTTTACTCCATGTGTAACTCTGTGTCGTTGTATCTGTCGAACTGCTTTGCTTTATCTTGGCCAGGTCGCAATTGTAAATGAGAACTTGTTCTCAACTTGCCTACCTGGTTAAATAAAGGTGAAATAAATAAATAAATAAAACCCGCAAGGCGTGCGGTGAAATTATTAACATGAGTGCCAATGCTGATAAATGAGCATAACAAACTCATCATTACACTCGTTGTTCTAAATTAAATCACCCTCCTTATCATTCAGGTAGGCCTAATTTAAATACGATTGTGAAGTAACGTTCACAATTATCACCCATTCATCCATTTGTCATTCATTCATTCAGTGAGGAGAGAGAGAGACGAGTCAGCGCCTGGCTGGGTACCAACATCCTACAGCACATTGTCACATTGTCTTGGTGGGTTAAGTTGGGAATAGGCGTGGAAAAAAAACAGGTACAACGGCTCTAAACAGTTTTCTATTTGTGATTTCAAAATGATGACAAATGAGCAGTGGAAAAGTCAGGGAAGGAGCAGGACATTGTTTTTTGGCCTATGACAGTTCTAGTGTTAAAATAGTTTTGCAGATGAGACCAAATGAAAAAAAAGCTGGGCAGATGAGACCAAGTGAATAACCAAATTTCTCAGCAGGGTCATGGAGTTGTGAAATGGCTTGTTTAGTGGAACGCTTGCCTTTCAGCATCCCTGGAGAAAATGGGACTTTATGGGACTGCAACTCTGTCATCCAACTGCGCCTTTCTCTTGTTGATGTTTTTCCTCTCAGCACTACATATTAAATATGAAGTCATTGTTTTATTGCCCTTGTGATTGGAATGTTTCAGCACACACACACTTCCATACAATAAAATCAGCCAATAAATATTCAGATGGCTTTCGAAACGTTGACAGCATATTCAGCTTCACTGATCCCAAGGCTCTCTTCCTCTTTCTCTTCTAAAGAGAAACTAGCCAACCAACATGTTAAACATTAATCATGTTTACAGCACTGTGAGTTTTAGGGTAAAAACAATCAGCATGCATACAGATGCTATTCTCTCAGATAGAGCTTTGATGCTACATAATCACGATGCTTCAGAGGATGATATCCAGAGAGAAGTCCTCCTGTAATATGATTTTAAAGAGCTTCACAGCAGACTGACCATACGTAAAGCAGGGTACAGTTGTAGGATTTTAATTTGATCACTCTTTGTTTTGCTGAGAATTTTCCTGCTCAGCAGGAAATGCAAACTTGTAGTGTATCCAAGGTTTAAAAAGGCTTCTAAAGTTTGTAATTTCCACATTAAAATGTCTGTCAAGTTCAGATCTGTCAAGATCATTTGCAGGCTTGATCATCTTAAAGCCAGAGAATTTTCCTTCTAAATTGACTATTGCATCGCATTTGTGTGGTTGTTCGTGTCTAATTTCCATTTGGAGCTCATGTGTTTGCTTTACATTGGTTGTGACAGGCAGGCTTCCTTAGATGGATCAATCCATCTTAGCCATGTTTTTTTTCTCTAAGAACCTCAATTAGTGGCTATCTGTAATGTTCTGTGTGTTCACAAATTAACACATTCAGATTTTGCAGTGATGGAGTGAAATGCTGAGGATCCTGAACAAGCATAGTGTATTTATTTATGGGTCTGACTGTGTCGAGTCTGACGGATTTGTGAGCATATTTCCAGGCTACTGTAGCTAGCCATCCAGACATGGATAACAGTCATTAAGTATCATTTAAGTTAGTCCAGTATTAAACAATGAGTTCAACAGTTAGACTAAGTGTAGTGGTGTTGAATGTGAGAGATTGCTAGGGAGATTGCGTTGCTGATTGTTACCATTTAACAGTACATTAGTGTGAATGTCTACTTATTGTATTTCATTCCTCCCAGCCGCAGTCCAAAAGGCATGTAACCAGGGCCACTAGCATGCTTGACACAAATCACTTCACTATCAGTAGTGATATTGGGATCAGGAGTTTTTCCTGGCCAAAATCAGGTGTACATTTTTTGAATTATAGGTGCTACAAAATTAAAGTTGGCAAAACTATTCATATATTTGTTTTTACGAATAAAAACCTAAAAAGGTCCACAGATGGGGTCAACCAAGCTCTGACCAGCCTGCCCATGAGTAGTCTCTCTAGATGGATGGGTTGATTCCCATAATGTACCAATCTTCCGGAATTTTGCTTCTGGTCTGAGTTTCTGAGATTTCCCGAGATGGAGAAACTTTTTTTTGGTTTCAGGTAGAATCTTCTTGAGTTCCATGCATAACCCTTTCCACAGACTGATCTACAGGCAACAGATCTACAGATCTAAATGCAACAACAAATGATTGTTTAAAAAAATTATATTATTAATATGTTTTTTTGAAAACTATAATGTATTTGCAAGTATGATTGCTATACTTTTCATTTATTGTTGATGCAGCTTGTTTGCCATTAACCAATCAGCGTTCTCAGCGAGTTTAAAGCATGTGAACTCGTTGTTCCCAGCTTACAAGTAGATTTATCCGAGTTTCCAACTTGAATGCATGCAGCATTAACCTGAAACTGCGATGTGAATTCAAGTTGAAGGCTCAGAAAATGACAATGATGAATACATAACTGCAAGGCAGTAAATTAATAGACAATAGGAGTCCTATGAAACTCTATATGGAGAAATGTGCTTTGGGAAAGTAGGCCATCTCCACCACACAGCTTAATCAAAATGTGACAAAGATAAAAGTGGTATGCAAATAATAGAATATATCTAATCTCATTATGTTTATCCATACTAACTCTGAAGACTTGATTATCTTAAAACAGGGAATGGAACTCAGCCTCAATGCCTCTATGGAGCTTGGCAATGGAAGCTAAATATTGACTTTGTCAACAGCCAAACAAAATGGTGGCTGTGTGTTCTGTGGGTTTGCTGAATCCACTCTCTTGTTCGCTTCTATAGTGAGTGAGTCTTAGTGTCAACACCCCGTTAGTGTTAATTAGATGACAAATAGAGAGAGAATGAACATCCAATATGAATACACTTGCTAATTGTTCTGAGTGACAAGAGGCGGAGGAGGCTGTGAGTTGTAACCAATGATTGTTTTATTGTTATCATGGAATTGTTTAACTGTTAACCAATCATGTTCAGTCAGAAGCCACTTACAATATAATGAAGGTGTTTCATTGGTCTCATTCATAGTGTCACATATACACGTTGTGGATTCTGAAATTATGTCATCCCTAAACCCACCAAGGTCTCATATCATCAACACAATAATCAGCATTGCAGAGGCCAATGTACATGTCAATCTGAGAAAATTCCAGTCCTTCTAGAGAAGACCATGTCATGTGTAGCAGTAAATCTCAATCCCCTCAACTACTCCTGTATAATTCTGATAGCCTAACTAATCACAGCCCAGCGTGACATTTCCCCAGTACATGTTAGTGGTATTAGTCTTACAGCACCGGGCATATCCAGGGGCCTAGCATGGTGAGAGAGCCCTGTAAACACATCTATTCCTGGGCACGAATAATGAGGTGTTAGGGCTCGCTGGCTGGGCTTGGCAGCACAGTTCCCCAACGCAAGGGTTATGGATAGCGCACATGCACGCACAAATAAACACACACACACAGCTCCACAGCTCTCTAATGGAAAGGACGGTTATGGATAGCCGAATGTAAGCCTGCCAGCAGGCAACCCCAGCAGCCAGCTTGCACCGTGGGCATTGATAGGACGATCAGTTAGCTCCAGATTCACATCAGCTAATCACCCGAGAGTTTGTTGGCCGGCGACACCTAATCTTCCAAGGGTTGCCAGATAGCTACACCATCCTCTGCAAGCTCGTCCTGGCTCCTTGCTGTCGGTAGCCAACCATAAAGGAAACTTCTGACTCGCTATAGCCAATCATCACAAGGCTAGTTGGGACTAGCCTAGTGTCAGAGAGCTGCTGCCTGGTTCCAGCCAATCTGGGATGTATCCTCCCATACAGATGACCGATTAGGGATGTTTAGGGAAATCAAGCAGGCTCAACAGGGCTGCCATGCCACTGTGGCACCACAGATTAAGACCGGGAGCACGGTAGAGGAAAAGCACATTGGCTTAGTCAAGTGTGTGTGTGTGTGTGTGTGTGTGTGTGTGTGTGTGTGTGTGTGTGTGTGTGTGTGTGTGTGTGTGTGTGTGTGTGTGTGTGTGTGTGTGTGTGTGTGTGTGTGTGTGTGTGTGTGTGTGTGTGTGTGTGTGTGTGTGTGTGTGTGTGTGTGTGTGTGTGTGTGTGTGTGTGTGTGTGTGTGTGTGTGTGTGTGTGTGTGCTTTATTTGATTTATTTCACCTTTATTTAACCAAGTAGGCTAGTTGAGAACAAGTTCTCATTTGCAACTGCGACCTGGCCAAGATAAATCAAAGCAGTGTGACACAGACACATGGAGTAAACGATAAACAAGCCAATAATACAATAAACAAATCAATGACACAGTAGAAAAAAAAGTCTATATACAGTGTGTGCAAAAGGCATGAGGAGGTAGGCAATAAATAGAAGTGAATAGTTACAATTTAGAAGATTAACACTGGAGTGATAAATGAGCAGATGATGATGTGCAAGTAGAGATACTGGTGTGCAAAACAGCAGAAAAGTAAATTAAATAAAAACAGTATCGGGATGAGGTAGATAGATTGGGTGGGCTATTTACAGATGGACTATGTACAGCTGCTGCGATCGGTTAGCTGCTCAGATAGTTAATGTTTAAAGTTGGTGAGGGAGATAAAAGTCTCAGACTTCAGCGATTTTTGCAATTCGTTCCAGTCACTGGCAGCAGAGAACTGGAAAGAAAGGCGGCCAAAGGAGGTGTTGGCTTTGGGGATGATCAGTGAGATATACCTGCTGGAACGTGTGCTACGGGTGGGTGTTGCCATCGTGACCAGTGAACTGAGATAAGGCGGAGCTTTACCTAGCATAGACTTATAGATGACCTGGAACCAGTGGGTCTGGCAATGAATATGTAGCGAGGGCCAACCGACTAGAGCATTCAGGTCGCAGTGGTGGTTGGTATAAGGTGATTTGGTAACAAAATGGATGGCACTGTGATGGCACAGTTTTCTGAGTAGAGTGTTGGAAGCTATTTTGTAGATGACATCGGCGAAGGCGAGGATCGGTAGGATAGTCAGTTTTACGAGGGTAAGTTTGGCGGCCTGAGTGAAGAAGGCTTTGTTGCTAAATAGAAAGCTGATTCTAGATTTGACTTTTTGATTGGAGATGTTTAATATAAGTCCGGAAGGAGAGTTTACAGTCTAGCCAGATACCTAGGTATGTATAGTTGTCCACATAGGTCGGAACCGTCCAGGGTGGTGATGCTAGTCGGGTTGGTGGGTGAGGGCAGCGAACGGTTGAAAAGCATGCCACGGAAGGAGTGTTGTATGGCATTTAAGTTTGTTTGGAGATTAGTTAGCACAGTGTCCAAGGAAGGGCCAGAAGTATACAGAATGGTGTCGTCTGCGTAGAGGTGGATCAGGGAATCGCCCGCAGCAAGAGCGACATCATTGATAATGCCCTCCGATTTGACACACTGAACTCTGTCTGCAAAGTAGTTGGTGAACCAGGCGAGGCAGTTATTCGAAAAACCAAGGCTATTGAGTCTGCCTATAAGAATACGGTGATTGACAGAGTCGAAAGCCTTGGCCAGGTCGATGAAGACGCCTGCACAGTACTGTCTATTATCGATGGTGGTTATGATAACGTTTAGTACCTTGATCGTGGCTGAGGTGCACCCGTCAGCTCGGCAGCCGGATTGCACAGCGGAGAAGGTACGGTGGGATTCGAAATGGTCAGTGATCTGTTTATTAACTTGGCTTTCGAAGACCTTAGATAGGCAGGGCAGGATGGATATAGGTCTGTAACAGTTTGGCTCTAGGGTGTCACCCCCTTTGAAGAGGGGGATGACTGCGGCAGCTTTCCAATCTTTAGGGATCTCAGACGATACGAACGACAGGTTGGACAGGCTGGTAATAGGGGTTGCAACAATGGCGGCGGATAGTTTTAGAAAGAGATGGTCCAGATTGTCTAGCCCAGCAGATTTGTACAGGTCCAGGTTTTGCAGCTCTTTCAGAACATATGCTGTCTGGATTTGGGTGAAGGAGAAGTTGGGGATGCTTGGGCGAGTAGCTGCGGGGGAGGCGGAGCTGGTGGCCCTGGGTTGGAGTAGCCAGGAGGAAGGCATGGCCAGCCGTTGAGAAATGCTTATTGAAATTTTCGATTATCATGGATTTATCGGTGGTGACCGTGTTACCTAGCCTCAGTGCAGTGGGCAGCTGGGAGGAGGTGCTCTTGTTCTCCATGGACTTTACAGTGTCCCAAAACTTTTTGGAGTTAGAGCTACAGGATGCAAATATCTGATTCAAAAAGCTAGCCTTTGCTTTCCTAACTGATTGTGTGTATTGCTTCCTGCATGCTTATCTAAGATGGTGAGGAAATTACTTTTAAAGAATGACCAGACATCCTCGACTGACGGGATGAGGTTAATATCCTTCCCGGATACCCGGGCCAGGTCGATTAGAAAGGCCTGCTTGCAGAAGTGTTTTAGGGAGCGTTTGACAGTGATGAGGGGTGGTCGTTTGACCCATAGCAGATACAGGCAATGAGGCAGTAATCGCTGAGATTCTGATTGAAAACAGCGGAGGTGTATTTGGAGGGCAAGTTGGTCAGGATAATGTCTATGAGGGTGCCCATGTTAACGGATTTAGGATAGTACCTGGTGGGTTCCTTGATGATTTGTGTGAGATTGAGGGCATCTAGCGCAGATTGTAGGACTGCCGGGGTGTTAAGCATATCCCAGTTTAGGTCACCTAACAGAACAAACTCTGAAGATGGGGGAGATCAATTCACAAATGGTGTCCAGGGCATAGGTGGGAGCAGAGGGGGGTCGATAACAGTGAGAGACTTATTTCTGGAGAGGTTCATTTTTCAAATTAGAAGTTCAAACTATTTGGGTATAGACCTGTAAAGTATGACAGAACTTTGCAGGCTATCTCTGCAGTAGATTGCAACTCCTCCCCATTTGGCAGTTCTATCTTGATGGACAATGTTGTAGCTGGGTATGGAAATCTCAAAATTGTTTGTGGCCTCTCTAAGCCAGGATTCAGACACGGCAAGGACATCAGGGTTGGCAGAATGTGCTAAAGCAGTGACTAAAACAAAGTTAGGGAGAAGGATTCTGATGTTAACATGCATGAAACCAAGGCTTTTTCGATCACAGAAGTCAACAAATGAGGGTGTCTGGGGACATGCAGGGCCTGAGTTTACCTCCACATCACCCGAGGAACAGAGGAGGAGTAGGATGAGGGTACGGCTAAAGGCTATCAAAACTGGTCACCTAGAGCTTTGTGGACAAAGAATAAAAGGAGCAGATTTCTGGGCTTGGTAGAGTAGATTCAGGGCATAATGTGCAGACAGGAGTATGGTGGGGTGCGGGTACAGCGGAGGTAAGCCCAGGTACTGAGTGATGATAAGAGAGGTTGTACCTGTGGATTAGCTGGTTATAATGGGTGAGGTCACCGCATGTGTGGGAGCTGGGACAAAGGAGGTATCAGATGTATAATGAGTGGAACTAGGGGCTCCTCAGTAAACTAAAACAATGATAACTAACCTAAACAACAGTATACAAGGCATATTGACATATGATAGAGACATACAGCGAGGCATAAAGTAATCACAGGTGCTGATTTGGAAAGCTAACTAAGACAACAACAGCTAATCAGCTGAAACAGCAACAGGTAAAATGGCGATGACTGGGCAGAGAGGGTCGGTTAACTACACACAGAGCCTGATTTTGCTGCTGGGGCCGAAAGATAAACGAAATAAATAAATAAACAAAACTAAAATAGAATCGAGTACCGTGATTAATGGACAGTCCAGCGGGCATCAGCTGTGCAGCCAAGTTATCATAGGGTCCAGGGGACAGCAATATATGGAACAGGGAAGCCGCGGAGTAGTCGCTACGACGCTATCATGCGGGTGACGCAGCGTTTAAAGTTAGTAGCCCGGGGCTAGTAGAAGCGTCTGCTCCGACGCCCGACGGAGGCCGGTTGAAGGCACAGTGAATGGAGTATTCGTCGGCAGACCGGACGTGGTGGTGCGGCGGGGCGCCGTGTCGACTAAGGATCCAAGCCTGATGGCGAAAGAGGTGTGTGTGTGTGTGTGTGTGTGTGTGTGTGTGTGTGTGTGTGTGTGTGTGTGTGTGTGTGTGTGTGTGTGTGTGTGTGTGTGTGTGTGTGTGTGTGTGTGTGTGTGTGTGTGTGTGTGTGTGTGTGTGTGTGTGTGTGTGTGTGTGTGTCTTTATATGTGTGTGATGTCTAGTTTATAGATGTGTCAGCAGGCTCTGAACAGCCATATATAGTAGCCCAGTAAAACAAGCATTCCTAATAATCACTACCCTGAGATTGTAGGCACTGTTAAATCAAATGGCCTAGCCTTAACAGCAATATATACTTACCACCCTGGACTCGTAAAGATCTACACTTTTATTCCTCTCATAATGGGGACTTGTATCGATCTAAGGAATAGTGTAGTCCAATGTGGCACCGATGCAGTATACAATGTTAACAACACCTCTATAGTACCGTTTTAATGGCACCATAACAGATAACCTAGATCTTTGTTATGTGAATATTCATGTGAAACAGATTGACTGAGCACCCATTTATCACATAATGAATCAAATAAAGAACTAAAGTGTCATAAAGGAACAAAGAAAAACCTTCAAGGAGAAAGGTTGATTGTCTCTGAAAATGTCAATTTGTTATGACCAGAAAGGAAACCATTGTTTGGTGCTCTTGACTGTGGTCATGGTGTTGAAATGTTGCATTTTAGTTCTGCACAATAAGCCAGCTGTAATAGTGACATTCGCTCAGTGCAAACAGAAATTGAACATTTCTGAAGTGTGTATTCATGCTTGAAAGATTGCAATACGCGTGGGCATTTGTGTGTCTGTGTGTGCACGCATGTCTGTGGCATCGTGATCAAACAAGTCTCCTCTCTGCTGGATGCAGACTATTTCCAGTGCCCCTACCTCTGTTTCTCTCTCTTCTCTGTTGAGGCCTAGTTGTCCCCCCTGCCCTCGCAACTCTAGATGAACTGGCTTTGAGGGGAGTGGAGCCAGGGCCTGCAGTGGGGGTAGTGGAAGAGGAGTGAGGCCTTTGTGGAGGGATAGAGCTTGAACCATCAGTAGAGACAGCATTAGAGACAGCAGTGTGGGTTGTGGATCTGGCCGGGGAGGGTGAAGATCTTGACCGGAGGGGGCGCTTACTGGGGGATGGTTTGCTCCCAAACATTATCCTCTTCTCTGTGGGCAATGCAATAAAGGTATAGAAAGGGACCAATATTTTTGCGAGATACACATCATTAAAGTTGACTCATTTTACAAAACTACATAGCTGTAATGTACTGTGCAATATGTGACCCACCACCTGTATTCGGTCCTATGTAGCAAATTTGGAAATCGTGTTTTTTTTACATTGGATAAAAGTAGAGACTCAGAGCTAAAAACTGGTATATCATACATTGCAGGTGAGAAACAACGGGAAAGTAATTCTACTTTGAACATTGATAAACTTGTAGCCCCACTTTTGAGTAAATGTCCCTTGAATATTTGGTGCACCTACTGGAGAGCACTTCTTTGTCTACACCCATTCAGCATCGTTCATACCCTCTTAAACTTTAGCCCCACCCAGCTCTTAACTTCTTGACACTACCCATCCCTTAATTCTTGCGACTAGCAATCCCGGATCCGGGAGCGTAATCATAGCCTCAAATGAATTAGCATAACGCAGCGGACATAAATAGCCCTAGAAACTTTTCCTATTCATGAAAATTGCAAATGAAATATATTTAAACACCAGCTTAGCCTTTTGTTAATCACACTGTCATCTCAGATTTTCAAAATATGCGTTACAGCCAACGCTAGACAAGCATTTGTGTAAGTTTATCATGGCATAATGCTATGCTAGGCTCTGCTGGAAGCAGGCAACATTTTCACGAAAATAAGAAAAACAACCAAATTCAATAATTTGCCTTTGAAGAACTTCGGATGTTTTCACTCAGGAGACTCCCAGTTAGATAGCAAATGTTCCTTTTTTCCAAAAATATTATTTTTGTAGGCGAAATAGCTCCCGTTTGTTCATCATGCTTGGCTGGGAAATCGACCGGAAAATGCTACCACTACAACGCCAAAAGTTTTTCCAAATTAGGTCCATAATATCGACAGAAACACGGCAAACATTGTTTAGGATCAATCCTCAATGTTTTTTAACATATAAATTTGATAATATATCCGTCGAGGCAATTGTTTTCTCATAAGAAGCGATTGGAAAAATGGCTACCTCAGTATTTTACGCAAGATTTGGGAGACACCATGTGGGAGACACCATGTGACCACTTGCTAAATATGGTCCCTTACGGCAATTCTTCAACAAAAATGCGCAAAAGACATAGACACCTTGGGGAATACGTAGAAAACGTAAGCTCATTCGTAGCTCATTCACAGCCATATAAGGAGTCATTGGCATGAGGTGGTTTCAAAAAATGCGGCACTTCCTGGTTGGATTTTTATCTGTGTTTCGCCTGTAACATCAGTTCTGTTGCACTCACAGACAATATCTTTGCAGTTTTGGAAACGTCAGAGTGGTTTCTATCCAAAGCTGTCAATTATATGCATAGTCGAGCATCTTTTCGTGACAAAATATCTTGTTTAAAACGGGAACATTTTTCATCCAAAAATTAACATAGCGCCCCCTAACACCAAGAGGTTAAGCGGGATAATTGTCATCAGCAACCGCTGAATAGCATAGCGCCACAGTCAAATAATATTACAAAAAAATATTAATATTCATGAAATCACAAGTGCAATATTGCAAAACACAGTTTAGCCTTTTGTTAATCCACCTGTCGTCTCAGATTTTGAAATGATGCTTTACAGCGAAAGCAATCCAATCGTTTGTGTAAGTTTATCGATCGCATGACAGAACATTAAGTACACTTAGCATCAGGTAGCTTGGTCATGAAAATCAGAAAAGCAATCAAAGTTTACCTTTGATGATCTTCGGATGTTTTCACTCACAAGACTCCCAGTTACACACCAAATGTTCCTTTTGTTCCATAAAGATTATTTTATGGAAAGAGCGGTCACGACAACGCAGACGAAAATTCCAAATAATATCCATAATGTCCACAGAAACATGCCAAATGTTTTTTATAATCAATCCTCAGGTTGTTTTTAAAATATATATTTGATAATATATCAACCGGGAGTGTCGGTTTTTCAATAGGACAGGGAGAAACAATGGCCGCTTTACTCCGAGAGCCCCAACATATCCACTTACGCAATGTGATCTTTCTCGCTCGTTTTTCAAAATAAAAGCCTGAAACTATGTCTAAAGACTGATGACACCTTAAGGAAACCATAGAAAAAGGAATCTGGTTGATATCCCTTTAAATGGAAGGATATCCCTTTAAATGTTCCTCAGGTTTTCACCTGCAATATCAGTTCTGTTATACTCACAGACAATATTTTGACAGTTTTGGAAACTTTATAGTGTTTTCTATCCTAATCTGTCAATTATATGCATATTATAGCATATAGTCCTGAGAAATAGGCAGTTTACGTTGGGAACGTTATTTTTCCAAGCATAAAAATAGTGCCCCCGAGCTTCAAGAGGTTAAATGATTCACATGTGAGGCCATGTGCTAAACGGAGTGAGTAGCATAGTAAACAACCAAAGATTTCAAGACTAAAGATGGTAAAATTAGTAACCTACAATAAGGAAAAAGTCCAGTTAAAAATACACTTTATCTAGTCCTTGGCCGATGGACTAATCTGACTTTGGTGCAAGTCATGTTGTTCTTAACATTACCATCTCTGGTAAACAAACACTATATCAAATACAATCTAAGTGTATTTGTCACATGCACAGGATACAGAAGGTATAAATGGTACTGTGAAATGATTACTTGCAAATTTGCAGTGGCAATATCAAAAACAGAAAGTGTCCAGATAAAAATATTGTATAATTATTAGATGATGCTTAGCCAGACACAGTTGTCTAAATTGATGGGTCATGTGAAATAAATGCTATAACCACCCCCCCAGCCACATCTAGCTAAGTGGATGAGTCACTATTGTCTAGACATGTACACATGTTCATGAAATACAATTCACAGCCATAATTATCCACAGACACACCTAGCTAACTTGAATCTGTGGAGTCTTTTGTTTAGACATGAAGCTAGCTAGCTAAACAATGAACAGGCATAGTCCAAACTCATATTGATACCAACACAAATGGATTTTCATAGGTGTAGTATAGCTAACAATACGCAGTAACTTGCAATGAAAACTATTCTCTAACAAAATTTGAAACTTATCATATCTGAAAATTCATATACATGGATGAACTTTCACAGTAGACTGGAACCATTTAACTCCGTTTTGTTTGTACCTACATTTTGTTTGGTCAGCGTTTTGTCAAGTCTCTCCAGTTCATACTGACCGTGGCGTGTGCAGAAAGTAGCCCATCACAACTTTTTCCAACTGATCTTTCAATAGCGTCTGCTAAATTCAGGGCATTAATGTTGTTGAGAAAATTAGCAAAATTTTTGTAGTTCGTTTGTAGTTCATTCATGAAACTTCCCAAAATGCCAAAAAATGCATTTTGATAATTAAAAAAATAAGTTCAAGTGAAGTAGTGACATGCGACATACACCTAGCTTCCGGCAACATGCACATACTAAAAGATAACACTCAGCCTAAACGTTGTTACTAATTCCCTGCTTGTGACTATTAGCACACCATCTCACAGCACTCTCTAAGAGACAAACTACGTTAATGTAGGACTCCTTCATAGCAAGCCGGGTGGATTGTAACCTGGCCCTTCACAACTGGCCAGGTGAGAGAGGTGAGGTCATTATAATTAATAAGTTTATTTGTGCACTGTCTGGAGTGTGCCTCACATAGAGGTGTGAAACACACCCAAAATGTAAACAGTGGGACAGACACATAAGAGACATAGGAGCAATGGCCACAAGAGTTTGATGGCCTCCCAGTCAGGTTGTAGGCAGAAATCTTTTGGTGGGTTGGCCTGCAGAAATGTGGATGGGCCAAATTGCTGCAATGTAAAAACCAATATACTAGCCTATACAATGTAGACAGTGGGACACAGGTAGCCTACCTTTAGAGACAAAGTAACAATGGCCGTGATAATTTAGTGGCCTCTCCAAAGTTACACAGACTATATCCAACTTTTATCAGCAAACTAATGTGAAATACAGTCTTCCGAAAGTATTAAGACATATTATTCTTATCCTATAATTGATTTAATTGTTTTTTTCTTGTGACACAATACCCCATAATGGCAAAGCAAAAAGTGGTTTGTAGAAGTTTTAGCAAATATCACATTTACATAAGTATTTATACCCTTTACTCAGCCATTTGTTGAAGCATCTTTGGCAGCAATTACAGCCTTGAGTCTTCTTGGGTATGATGCTACCAGCCTGGAACACCTGTATTTGGAGAGATTATCCCATTCTTCTCTTCAGATCCTCTCAAGCTCTGTCAGGTTGGATGGGAAGCTTTGCTCCACAACTATTTTCAGGTCTCTCCAGAGATGTTTTATCAAGTCCGGGCTCTTGCTGGGCCACTCAAGGACATTCAGAGACTTGTCCCGAAATCACTCGTGCATTGTCTTGGTTCGTTGTCCTGTTGGAAGATGAAAGTTCACCCCAATTTGAGGTCCTGAGCACTTTGGAGCAGGTTTTCATCGAGGATCTCTCTGTACTTTGCTCCGTTAATCTTTGCCTTGATCCTGACTTGTCTCCCAGTCCCCGCTGCTGAAAAAAACAAAAACAAAGCATGATGCTGCCACCACGCTTCACCGTAAGGATGATGCCAGGTTTCCTCCAGACACTTTTCATTCAGGCCAAGGAGTTCAATCTTGGTTTCATCAATCGGGAATATGGTTTCTCATGGTCTGAGAGTCTTTAGGTGCCTTTTGGTACACTCCAAGCGGGCTGTCATGTGCCTTTTATTGAGAAGCGGCTTCCGTTTGGCCACTCTACCGTAAAGGACTGATTGGTGGAGTGCTGCAGAGATGGTTGTTCTTCTGGAAGGTTTTGTCTCATCTCCACAGAGAAACTCTAGAGCTCTGTCAGAGTGACCATCGTGTTCTTGGTCACCTCCCTGACCAAGACCCTTCTCTCCCGTTGCTCAGTTGGCCGGGTGGCCAGCTCTTGGAAGAGTCTTGGTGGTTCCACTCTTCATCCATTGAAGAATTATGGAGGTCACTGTGCTCTTGGGGACCTTAAATGATGCTGAAATATTTGGGTACCCTTCCCCAGATCTGAGCCTCGACACAATCCTGTCTCGGAGGTCTATGGACAATTCATTCGATCTCATGGCTTGGTTTTTGCTTTGACATGCTGTGTCAACTGTGGGACCTTATATAGACAGGTGTGTGCCTTTCCAAATGATGTCCAATCAATTGAATTTATCACAGGTGGACTCCAATCAAGTTTTAGAAACATATCAAGGATGATCAATGGAAACATGATCAACCTGAGTTAAATTTCGAGTCTCATAGCAAAATGTCTGGAAACTTTTTATTTGCATTTTTTATTTTATTTTAAGAAATGTTTCACTTTGTCATTATGGGATATTGTGTGTAGATTGCTGAGGATTTTTTGTACATTGATCCATTTAATAACAAGGCTATAACAGAAAAATGTGGAAAAAGTCAAGGGACCTGAATACTTTCCGAAGTCACTGTAGGTACAATATGTAACCACTTTGGAATGAAATACAGGATATAGGATACACAGGACAGGACCACACTACACTGTAAATACTAAACAAAAAGAAGTAGACCACAACTTTATAAAAAAATACTAAGTACATATAGTGAACTATAGAAAGCTATACAAAATAATAAAACTGAAATTATTTTCTGCACGAGTCATCTTGGTCCAGGTCGCTTCCAGCATCTGTGTCTGACTCAATAAGACTTTGTTGTGATTCCTGGCTTTTGTCATTTGTTACCCCCTATTGGGTAGTTTTTCACTTTCTTTTTACATTCTTGATAAGCCTTTTTTATGTCAAAGCAATGAAAGAATCCATTCAAAATACTATGCTCTGTGTGTTTTGAGTGCATCCTTTCACAATGTCGGTAGCATAACCAAAAAGAGCTACTTAAGTCCTACAAGTCCCACCAAGGTCATCTGATATGACTGTAAAGCTTATCTTATTGGCTACATGACTGTCCATCTTTCATTTTACCCACTCCCCAATGTAACGCTATACTGTACCACAGGTCGAAAGATAAAAACACCACACTTTTTGTGCGCAAAGCTATAGTCAATGGGTGGGAATTTGATGTCCTAATTCAGCCATACATTATCAGAGACCATTGACAATAGGCTGCTTTTCATATGGTTCATATGAACCTAATGATTCATTTGACACCCCATGTAGCTCTATCTCAAACACAGACCAAATTGAAGCTAACCTTTATTTTTTATTTTTGATGATAACAACGTTTTCTGGGCTGTGAATTAATAATGGTAGGTCACAGACCAACAAATAACATGTCAGTATCATCTGTAGAGTCTTCACTTTCACCACATATCAAGTTGTTCAAGATGTATATCATTTTAGCTTCTCCACACTAACATCTCTTGAAATAGGCTTGTGGGTGTTACCTGCCCATTTATGTCCGTATGCCCATATATGTTACTAAGTCGCACCAAGGAATGTATGGTACGGCTGGAAAGCCAAACGCCACAGCATTCAGGAGACACCCTGTATTCATGGATAACGGTTACCGTTCTCATGTCAGATGACATTGAATAAAGCATTTACATTTAAGTGCTTCAGACAAATCTGAAGCCGTGGACATTTTAGAAGCCTTTTTAAACATTGAATATACTACAAGTTTGCAAATTAAGATCCTACATCTGTAGATAGAGTACATAGATAAATCAATACTGATGTAAGGATGCAGTCCGTACAGACAGGTTATTTACAATAACAGGAGTGCTTTTGAGCACATTAACAGGTGTGGAAGATGCCTGCTGGTGACTTCTGCTGATGCACGGTGATCTGGTCAGGCCAGGTTTACTTGATGACAGTGATGTAGTAGTGTATGAATGTGCTGAACAGCTAACCCAGTGCTGTGTCATTCACATGAGTCAGTCTATTTCTGCTGTTACCGTGTATGCACACACGCAAGCAAATTCCAATAATGCAAGGTGTACAAAATAGCAAATACAAAAGAGATTACCCTTGCACTGTTAGACGCTCCCAGACTTTTAATGTAAGAGTGTTTCATTCAAACAGTGGATCAAATGTGTTTTTCCCCTTATTGTTTATTTATGTTGTTCATCTGTAATAAGACTACCTCAGGTGTTGTTTTAGAATACATACAAGCTTGCAACCTTGACAACTGAATCATAAGGCTGTTATTGCTGTGCTCTTCTATGATGTCACTGAACACTGTTATCATCTTTCCCCCGAAAAAACAATCTCTAGTTGTGACATCAGCAGATAACTTCCATAGTGGTGGTCCTGTTTCCTGGGCCTGGCAGCTTCCACAGTGGTGGTCCTGTTTCCTGGGTCTGGCAGCTTCCACAGTGGTGGTTCTGTTTCCTGGGTCTGGCTGCTTCCACAGTGGTGGTCCTGTTTGCTGGGCCTGGCTGCTTCCACAGTGGTCATGTGTCCTGGGCCTGGCTGCTTCCACAGTGGTGGCACTGTTTCCTGGACCTGGCTGCTTACACAGTGGTGGTCCTGTTTCCTGGGCCTGGTTGCTTCCACAGTGGTGGTCCTGTTTCCTGGGCCTGGCTGCTTCCACAGTGGTCCTGTGTCCTGGGCCTGGCTGCTTCCACAGTGGTGGTCCTGTTTCCTGGGCCTGGCTGCTTCCACAGTGGTCATGTGTCCTGGGCCTGGCTGCTTCCACAGTGGTGGTCCTGTTTCCTGGGCCTGGCTGCTTCCACAGTGGTGGCACTGTTTCCTGGACCTGGCTGCTTACACAGTGGTGGTCCTGTTTCCTGGGCCTGGTTGCTTCCACAGTGGTGGTCCTGTTTCCTGGGCCTGGCTGCTTCCACAGTGGTCCTGTGTCCTGGGCCTGGCTGCTTCCACAGTGGTGGTCCTGTTTCCTGGGCCTGGCTGCTTCCACAGTGGTCATGTATCCTGGGCCTGGCTGCTTCCACAGTGGTGGTCCTGTTTCCTGGGCCTGGCTGCTTCCACAGTGGTGGTCCTGTTTCCTGGGCCTGGTTGCTTCCACAGTGGTGGTCCTGTTTCCTGGGCCTGGCTGCTTCCACAGTGGTCATGTGTCCTGGGCCTGGCTGCTTCCACAGTGGTGGTCCTGTTTCCTGGGCCTGGCTGCTTCCACAGTGGTGGTCCTGTTTCCTGGGCCTGGTTGCTTCCACAGTGGTGGTCCTGTTTCCTGGGCCTGGCTGCTTCCACAGTGGTCCTGTGTCCTGGGCCTGGCTGCTTCCACAGTGGTGGTCCTGTTTCCTGGGCCTGGCTGCTTCCACAGAGGTGGTCCTGGTTCTTACCCCTGGATGCCTCCTGACAATGGCTCTGGGTGGGATAACAGATACAAAGAGAAACTAGGCATTGTATACTGATATTGTTCCTGTGTGCAGGATCGCTCTCTTGCTCTGAGACACACACACGATAAGAAGCCCAGCAGGGCCAGGAAGCTAGCACAACATGGTTAATAGCCTTGAGGAGCTGGTCTGAAGACACTAAGCTCAGCATCAACAAGCCCCAGCTGTTTGGACTTTTTTCACATTCATTGGTTTGTCAAATGTAAAGTCTTTGTCCCTGCCAAGAACCCCCTCTGTCTCTCTCTGTGCCTCTCTGTCTCTGCTAGGCCAGGGCCATGGTGACAGGCCTACTTTAGCTAAATCTCATTTAATCATTCCATTGTGTATGGATAAAGCTGTCTCTGTCTCCCCTCAGTGGGATAGGTACAGGGAGGGCCAGGCTATCTGTCCGATGGGACCCCTGCTCCCCCTGCTCCTCCTGTTCCTCCTGCTCATCCTGTTCCTCGAATCCTCCTGTTGCTCCTACTCATCCTGCTCATCCTTATCCTAATTTTCCTTCTGTCCCTCCTACTACTCTCGCTCCACCTGTTCCTAGTTCCTACTACTCTTGCTCCTCCTGTTCCTCCTTCTATTCCTACTCCACCTGTCCCTCCTACTCCTCTTGTTCCTCCTACCCCTACTCCTCCTTCTCCACCTGTCCCTCCTGCTCCTACTCCTCCTGTTCCTTCTGCTCATCCTTTTCCTCCTTTACCTGCTGTTCCCCCTAATAGTCCTGCTCCTCCTGTTCCTATTACACTTGCTCTACCTGTTCCTACTACTCTTGCTCCTTCTGTTCCTCCTACTCCTGCTCCTCCTGTTCCTCCTACTCATAATTTTCCTCCTTTTCCTTCCGTTCCTCCTTCTACTCCTGCTCCTCCTGTTGCTCCTGTTCCTCCTGATCCTCCTACTCCTCCTGCTCATAATTTCCCCCTTTTCCTCCTACTCCTGCTCCTCCTGTTCCTCCTACTCCACCCGTCCCTCCTGCTCCTACTCCTCCTGTCCCTCCTACTTCTTCTGTTCCCCCTGTTACTGCTACTCCTTCTGTTCCCCCTGCTCCCAGCCCTCTTCCATTTATAGCACCACACCACAGGGGAGAGAGTGTGTGTGTGTGTGTGTGTGTGTGTGTGTGTGTGTGTGTGTGTGTGTGTGTGTGTGTGTGTGTGTGTGTGTGTGTGTGTGTGTGTGTGTGTGTGTGTGTGTGTGTGTGTGTGTGTGTGTGTGTGTGTGTGTGTGTGTGTGTGTGTGCATGTGAGGGAATTCTGATACAACATCCTGAGAGAAACACAGCTTACCCTAAATACTAGAGCACAATAGCCTCATTGTGACTGCTACTCCATATACCCTACAGTAAATAGGTTACTGTACAAAGTTAGTCTACAATACGTAGATTACTGTAGATAGTTAGTCTACCCTACAGAGGTTACTGTACATAGTTAGTTTGTATTATATTTACAAAACACCCCCAAACTAGTAGATTCGGCTATTTCAGCCACACCCCTTGCTGACAGGTGTATAAAATCAAGTACACATCCATGCAACCTCCATAAACATACATAGGCATTAGAATGGCCTTACTGAAGAACTCAGTGACTTTCAGCGTGGCACCGTCATAGGATGACACCTTTCCAACAAGTCAGTTTGTCAAATTTCTGAGCAAAGCTGCCCCGGTCAACTGTAAGGGTTGTTATTGAGAAGTGGAAACATCTAGGCGCAACAACGGCTCAGCCATGAAGTGGTAGGCCACACAAGCTCACAGAACGGAACCGCAGAGTGCTGAAGCGTGCAGCGCAGGCCTGGGCAACTCCAGTCCTCGGGGGCCTGATTGGTGTCACACTTTTGCCCCAACCCCAGCTAACACACCTGACTCCAATAATCAACTAATCATGATCTTCAGTTAAAAATGCAATTAGTTTACATCAGTTTGCTAAGGATGGGGGAAAAGTGTGACAATAATCAGGCCCCCGAGGACTGGAATTGCCCAGGCCTGGCGTAGCGGGTAAAAATTGTCTGTCCTCGGTTGCAACACTCACTACCAAGTTCCAAACTTCCTCTGTGAGCAACATCAGCACAATAACTGGTTGTCGCGAGCTTCGTGAAATATGGTTTCCATCGCCGAGCAGCCGCACACAAGCTCTAGATCATGTGCAATGCCAAGCGTCGGCTGGAGTGGTGTAATGCTCTCCACCATTGGACTCTGGAGCATTGAAAAGGCGTTCTCTGGAGTGATGAATCACGCTTCACCATCTGGCAGTCCGACGGACGTGTCTGGGTTTGGCAGATGCCAGGAGAAAGCTACCTGCCCCAATGCATAGTGCCAATTGTAAAGGGCTCTCCAGAGGGTGGTGTGGTCTGCACAATGCATCACCGGGAGCAAAATACCTGCCCTCCAGGACAGCTACAGCACCCAATGTCTCAGGAAGGCCAAAAGATCATCAAGGACAACAACCACCTGAGCCACTGCCTGTTCACCCTGCTACCATCCAGAAGGCAAGGTCAGTACAGGTGCATCAAGGCCGGGACCGAGAGACTGAAAAACAGCTTCTATCTCAAGGCCATCAGACGGTTATACAGCCATCACTACCACACCCTTACCACCTGGGGACTGCCCATCAGTAAGTCCAGGATCCAGTTGCAGAGGGAGGTGTTTAGCCCCAGGGAGCTTAGCTTAGTGATGAGCTTTGTGGGCACTTTGGTCTTGAACGCTGAGCTGTAGTCAATGAATACCAAAATAGTGTTTGTTTTGTCTAGGTGGGAAAGGGCAGTGTTGAGTGCAATAAAGATTGCATCATATGTGGATCTGTTGGGGCGGTATGCAAATTGGAGTGGGTTTAGGGTTTCTGGGATAATGGTGTCGATGTGAGCCATGACCACCCTTTCAAAGCACTTCATGGCTATAGACGTGAGTGCTACGGGTCGGTAGTCATTTAGGCAGGTTACATTAGTGTTCTTGGGCACAGGGATTATTGTGGTCTGCTTCAAACATGTTGGTATTACAGACTCAATCAGGGACAGGTTGAAAATGTCAGTGAAGACACTTGCCGGTTGGTCAGTGGAAGCTCGGCGTACACATCCTGGTAATCCCTCTGCCTCTGCGGCCTTGTGCATTTTGACTTGTTTAAAGGTCTTACTCACATCAGCTACAGAGAGTGTGATCACACAGTCTTCCGGAACAGCTGGTGCTCTCATGCATGTTTCAGTGTTACTTGCCTCGAAGCGAGTGTAGAAGTAATTTAACTTGTCTGGTAGGCTCGTGTCACTGGGCAGCTCGTGGCTGTGCTTCCCTTTGTAGTCTGTAATAGTTTGCAAGCCCTGCCACATCCGGCGATCGTCGGCGCCGGTGTAGTACAATTCAGTCTTAGCCCTGTATTGATGCTTTGCCTGTTTTATGGTTCGTCGTAGGGCATAGCAGGATTTCTTGCTTCCGGATTTGAGTCCCGCTCCTTGAAAGCGGCAGCTCTACCCTTTAGCTCAGTGAAGATCTTGCCTGTAATCCCTGACTTCTAGTTGGGGTATGTACGTACTGTCACTGTGGGACGATGTCATCGATGCACTTATTGAGGAAGCTATTGACAGTGTACTCCTCAATGCCATTGGAAGAATCCCCGAACATATTCCATTCTGTGCTAGCAAAACAGTCCTGTTTGTACATGTCTCTGTGTGTTGAGTAAAGGTGGTCTAGAGTTTTTTCTCCTTTGGTTGCACATTTAACGTGCTGATAGAAATTAGGTAAAACTGATTTGATTTTTCCTGCATTATAGTCCCCGGCCACTAGGAGCGGCGCCTCTGGATGAGCGTTTTCTTGTTTTCTTATGGCCGTATACAGCTCATTGAGTGCAGTCTTAGTGCCAGCTTCAGTCTGTGGTGGTATATAGACAGCTACTAAAAATATCGATATAAACTCTCTTGGTAGATAGTGTGGTCTACAGCTTGTCATGAGATACTCTACTACAGGTGCGCAAAACCTCAAGACTTCCTTAGATTTCGGGCTCCAGCTGTTGTTCAAATCAAATCAAAATCAAATCAAATCAAATTTTATTTGTCACATACACATGGTTAGCAGATGTTAATGCGAGTGTAGCGAAATGCTTGTGCTTCTAGTTCCGACAATGCAGTGATAACCAACAAGTAATCTAACTAACAATTCCAAAACTACTGTCTTATACACAGTGTAAGGGGATAAGGAACATGTACATAAGGATATATGAATGAGTGATGGTACAGAGCAGCATACAGTAGATGGTATCGAGTACAGTATATACATATGAGATGAGTGTGTAGACAAAGTAAACAAAGTGGCATAGTTAAAGTGGCTAGTGATACATGTGTTACATAAGGATGCAGTCGATGTTGTAGAGTACAGTATATACATATGCATATGAGATGAATAATGTAGGGTAAGTAACATTATATAAGGTAGCATTGTTTAAAGTGGCTAGTGATATATTTACATCATTTCCCATCAATTCCCATTATTAAAATGGCTGGAGTTGGGTCAGTGTCAATGACAGTGTGTTGGCAGCAGCCACTCAATGTTAGTGGTGGCTATTTAACAGTCTGATGGCCTTGAGATAGAAGCTGTTTTTCAGTCTCTCGGTCCCAGCTTTGATGCACCTGTACTGACCTCGCCTTCTGGATGATAGCGGGGTGAACAGGCAGTGGTTCGGGTGGTTGATGTCCTTGATGATCTTTATGGCCTTCCTGTAACAACGGGTGGTGTAGGTGTCCTGGAGGGCAGGTAGTTTGCCCCCGGTGATGCGTTGTGCAGTCCTCACTACCCTCTGGAGAGCCTTACGGTTGAGGGCGGAGCAGTTGCCGTACCAGGCGGTGATACAGCCCGCCAGGATGCTCTCGATTGTGCATCTGTAGAAGTTTGTGAGTGCTTTTGGTGACAAGCCGAATTTCTTCAGCCTCCTGAGGTTGAATAGGCGCTGCTGCACCTTCTTCACGACGCTGTCAGTGTGAGTGGACCAATTCAGTTTGTCTGTGATGTGTATGCCGAGGAACTTAAAACTAGCTACCCTCTCCACTACTGTTCCATCGATGTGGATAGGGGGGTGTTCCCTCTGCTGTTTCCTGAAGTCCACAATCATCTCCTTAGTTTTGTTGACGTTGAGTGTGAGGTTATTTTCCTATTTTCCTGTTTACACATATAAATAGGCCGCCTCCCTTTGTCTTACCAGAGGCAGCTGTTCTATACTGTCGAAAAAGCTTAAAACCCGCCAGCTGTATGTTAATCATGTCGTCGTTCAGCCACGACTCAGTGAAACATAAGATATTACAGTTTTTAATATCCCGTTGGTTGGATATACGTGCTTGTAGTTCGTCTATTTTATTATTGATTGATTGTACGTTGGCTAATAAGACCCATGGTAAAGGTAGATTACCCACTCGGTGACAGATACTTACAAGGCACCCGGATCGTCATCCATGATATCTCCGTCTTTTCCTCCTGCGAACGATGGGAATGAGAGCCTTGTAGGGTGTCTGGAGTAAATCCTTCCCGTCCGAGTCGTTGAAGAAGAAGAATTCCTCCAGTGAGTAATCGCTGTCCTGAAATTAAGAAGCTCTTTTCGGTCATAAGACACTGTGGCCGAAACATTACGCACAAAATAAGTTACAAATAACAACAACAAAAAACATACACAATAGAACAATTGGTTACTGGAACTTAAAAAGGCTGCCATCTCCTTCTGTGCTATTACTTCAGTCTACCCATTACTTTAGTCTACCCACATACTGTATCTAGTTAGTCTACCCACATACTGTAAATAGTTAATTATTCTAAACACATACTGTGTATAGTTAGTCTACCCACATACTGTATCTAGTTATGCTTCCTACATACTGTATCTATTTAGTTAGTCTACCCACATACTGTATCTAGTTAGTCTACTCACATACTGTATCTAGTTAGTCTACCCACATACTGTATCTAGTTAGACCACCCACATACTGTATCTAGTTAGTCTACCCACATACTGTATCTAGTTAGTTTACCCACATACTGTATCTAGTTATGCTTCCTACATACTGTATCTATCTAGTTATTCTACCCACATATTGTATCTAGTTAGTCCACCTACATACTGTATCTAGTTAGTCTACCCACATACTGTATCTAGTTAGTTGGTCTACCCACATACTGTATCTAGTTAGTCTACTCACATCCTGTATCTAGTTAGTTGGTCTACCCACATAGTGTATCTAGTTAGTCTACTCACATACTGTATCTAGTTAGTCTACCCACATACTGTATCTAGTTAGTCTACTCACATACTGTATCTAGTTATTCTAACTACATACTGCATATATCTAGTTAGAATAACTAGATACAGTATGTTTGTAGACTAACTAGATATATGCCGTATGTAGATATAATAACTAGATACAGTATGTTGGTAGACTATCTACATACTGTATATATCTAGTTAGTCTACCCACATACTGTATCTAGTTAACTAGATACAGTATGTGAGTAGACTAAATAGATACAGTATGTGAGTAGACTAACGAGATACAGTATGTGGGTAGACTAACTAGATAGATACAGTATGTGGGTAGACTATCTAGTTAGTCTACTTACATACTGTATCTAGTTATTCTACCTGTGAGGATAAATCATTACGTGTGTTTTTCCAGTTTTCCTCTCCCAACTCTATACTCATCTCAGGACTGATAGCATGTTGTAGAATAACTGGCTTATTGGAGTAAATTGCATTAGCACCATGTTGCCTGGCGCCCCAGGGTCTTCTCCTAAGCCTTTTGTTTTAAGTGGCAGCCATGTGTGAAGCGTTTCGCTACTCAGCCAGGGCTTTAAATCCTCTGGAATACACTGCTGGCAGATTCATCTCCTAATGGAGAGACCCACTGCAGGCTCTGTCCATGTGGATGACTTGTTAGCATTTCCTGTTAGCATCAATCTCAGTGTTATTTAATAAATCTATGTAGCAGTTAGTGAGCTAAATTCTGTTTAAGGGCATTACGCTAACTAGCTGAGTAGAAGAAGACAGTGACGGAACAGTCACAGTAGTACAGTAAGAGGAGGGTGTGTGGTTAACGTCTAGCAGGCTAGCGTCTAGCGGATTAGCGTTTAGCAGACTCGCTTAGTCTCATTAGTGTGTTGTGAGACCGAAGCGATCTAGGGTCCAATGTGAATCTCTGCTTTAGGTTGTCTGAGTCTACTGAGTATTCTAGAGCAGGAAACCACACTGATGCAGTAAAAGGAACTGTATTTTCCTGTCTGATTATAACCAATTTGAGGTTTTACCCTAGTGTTGTTCACTACTCATGGCCTGGCACTGAAGCTTCTTTTACCCAGATCTGGGCCCAGCTAACCTTCCACATCCTAAACTTAACCATTCGAGGGAGAAACACATACTGACCTATGATCAGCCTCTAGCGGTCAAATTCATCCGACCCCATCCTTCACGGCCCAGTGGGCCAAGCGTGCATCCTCAGGCTCCCATACTAAAGCCCTTCCTCCACCCTGCTTTGTTCTCTCTCATATATATATATATATATATATATATATATATATATATATATATATATATATATATATATATATATATTTCTGTGTGTGTGTGTGTATATTTTTCTCTACACGGGGGTGAACCATGGGCAGCATCATTCTTCATCACCATCAACATGCCCGGCTGAGCGTAAGGAAGAGAGAGAAAAACAACACACACCTGTGCTGTAATCACATGAGGATGGACAGCTACGAGCAAGCTCTGTAGAGTAGTAGAGTTACAACTGGATGAGTTAGATCTACTGCAGAGAGGGACAATTAGCTGTAAAGCAGTGGAGGCTCCTCAGATGAGGAGGGGAGGACTATCCTACTCAGTGAATTTCAGAAAAAGAAAAAATAGTGAAACAAAAAATGTTATATTTTTTAGATGAAACTATACTAGATATGATAACGTCATCAACACACCGTTGTGCAATGAAGATCTGCCACAGCCCAGTAGCACTCTGTTGGGTAGCACCATGGTGTAGCCGGAGAACAGCTAGCTTCTGTCCTCCTCTGGGTACATTGACTTCAATAGAAAACCAAGGAGGGCTCATGGTTCTCACCCCCTTCCATAGACTTATACAGTAATTTGGCAAATCTGACCATAATTCCATCCTCCTGATTCCTGATTACAAGCAAAAATGAAAGCAGGAAGTACCCGTGACTAGATCAATAAAAAAGTGGTCAGATGAAGCAAATGCTAAGCTACAGGACTGTTTTGCTAGCACAGACTGGAATATGTTCTGGGATTCCTCCAATGGCATTGAGGAGTACAGCACATCTGACCGTATGTACATACCCCAACCAGAAGCCATGGATTACAGGCAGCATCTGCACTGAGCTAAAGGCTAGAGCTGACACTTTCAAGGAGCGGGACTCTAACCCTGGTATGGCAACTGCTTAGCCTCTGACCGCAAGGCACTAGAGAGGGTAGTGCGAACGGCCCAGTACATAACTGGGGCCAACCTCTATACCAGGCCGTGTGAGAGGAAGGATCACCCTAATCATAGAATGTTCTCTCTGCTACTGCACGGCAAGCAGTACCGGGAGCGCAAAGTCTAGATCCAAGAGGCTTCTCAACAGCTTCTACTCCCAAGCCATAAGACTCCTGAACATCTAGTCAAATGGCTATTTGCATCCCACACCACTGCCACTCTCTGTTGTCATCTATGCATAGTCACTTTTAATTAACTCTACCTACATGAAATACTACCTCAACTAACCGGTGCCACCTCACATTGACTCTGTACCGGCACCGCCCTGTATATATTGTTATTTTTTACTGCTGCTCTTTAACCTGTTAAGTCGACCCTCTACTTTTTCGAACATTCTGTTAAAAATCGCGCAACATTTCAGCGCCCTGCTACTCAGGCCAGGAATATAGTATATGCATATGACTAGTATGTGTGGATAGAAAACACCCAGACGTTTATCAAACTGGTTAAATCACGGCTGTGACTATAACAGAACGTGCGTTTCATCGAAAAGTGCAGGAATATCTGATCACTGAAAATGGAAATAAATATCCATGCGCGACTTCAAGGAATGTTCAAAGTGAATCGAATTACATGAGACCGAGGTTTCAGTGCCTACAGCTTCCACACGTTTGTCTAGAGTCTTGTCATTTGATTCGCAATTGATTCTTGGTCTAACCGAATCAAGGGAATCGATTCCTTCCGGTCTCTGACCGGATGTTTTGGTCGAGTTCTCTCCAAGAAATGTTTTCGAAACAGACACCTATAGAATTCACATCGCCTCCTGATGAATTTTATCGCTTATTAACGTGTACTAATATCTAAAGTTGCATTACAAAAGTATTTCGAAGTGTTTTGTGAAAGTTTATCGTCGAATTTTTGAATTTAAAAAAATGACATTACGTTATGAAACGCTATTTTCTTCCGTTTATCACACAGTCTTCATAGATCGATATCTAGGCTGTATATGGACCGATTTAATCTAAAAAAGACCCAATAATGATTATGGGACATCTAGGAGTGCCAACAAAGAAGATGGTCAAAGGTAATGAATGTTTTATATTTTATTTGTGCGGTTTGTGTAGCGACGACTATGCTAATTATTTTGTTTACGTCCCCTGCGGGTCTTTTGGGGTGTTACATGCTATCAGATAATAGCTTCTCATGCTTTCGCCGAAAAGCATTTTAAAAACCTGACTTGTTGCCTGGATTCACAACGAGTGTAGCTTTAAATCAATACCCTGCATGTGTATTTTAATGAACGTTTGAGTTTTAACTAATACTATTAGCATTTAGCATAGCGCATTTGCATTTCCAGAGCTCTAGATGGGACGCCTGCGTGCCAGGTAGGACCAAGAGGTTAATTACTTGTTACTTTTATCTCTTATTCATATCTGTATTTTTTTAAACTGCACTGTTGGTTAGGGGCTCTTTAGTAAGCATTTCACTGTAAGGTCTACACCAGTTGTATTCGGCACATGTGACAAATACAATTTGATTTGATTTAATTATGACAGCATGAACTGACATGTTGTCCACCCAATCAAAGTATCAGAGAATGAGTCTAGTTCTGAAATCATAACGTCCAGCTAGCTAGCACTGCAGTGCATAAACTGTGGTGAGTAGTTGACTCAAAAAGAGAGAAAGACAATTTAACAGTTTTGAACAAATTAATTTCTTCCAAAATTAAGGAGAGAGAGACAGAAATAGATACTAGATACAGTATTACTTAGCGAGCATGGAATGTAGCTAGTTCATTTAGCCTACTCAAAACACCCTGCTCAAACAGAGAGGGATGCTATGTTAGCTAGCTGGCTATGGCTATCCAACACTGGAGCTCTTCCAAATCAAGGTAAGGTTTTGGTTTTATTAATTTATTGCTACCGGGGCCCACAAGTGTAACTGCTTAACTACTTGCTGCTGACTATACACTGTACTGTAGTATTGTAGCGAGTTTACTAAAGTGTTAGTTCTAGTAGATGTGTTGACTATGACATGAAAACAATGTAGACTGTGTGTAGCGGTTAGCAGTCATGATATGAAGGTCTGGCTTGGGAAAGTTTTTGTTGTCTGGTAACAGACATCTGATGTGTTGTGCACTGAAGTCCACAAGTGAAGGGGAAAGGAGGAGGAGAGCGCATACATAGGCGCGACAAGGAATTACATATACAGCAAGCTGTTTGTATGTGGCTGCTATGAAAGTGAACTGTGTTTGCGGGTGATCAGGGGTGTATTCATTGTGCCGATTCTGTTGAAAAACCCATCTTAAATGGAAGCAAACGAAACGAAACGGGCATAAACATACCTCAATTTGTCATATAGAAACTCCCGTGTTTCCAGACTGTTTCCACTAAAAGCGATTCTGCGTGCTCCTGGGTTGTTGGATTTAGACATTTGTTTTAGTTGTTTTGATGTTTAATGAGGACAGACTACCTGCAATGCTATCAAATATAGGTTACAGTAATAGGCATGATACCTGCAGATGCTGTTCATTTGAACCATCATCCTCAAAACAAAGCAGAACCCATAACTGTGAAAATCAGGCCAAAGACCTCACAGATATTACATTGTATGTATGATAAGAGGGACAATTGGGTTGATTATTGCATTAAACGGGCAGAAATCAATGGGGGAAGTGTGTGTGTGTGTGTGTGTGTGTGTGTGTGTGTGTGTGTGTGTGTGTGTGTGTGTGTGTGTGTGTGTGTGTGTGTGTGTGTGTGTGTGTGTGTGTGTGTGTGTGTGTGTGTGTGTGTGTGTGTGTGTGTGTGTGTGTGTGTGTGTGTGTGTGTGTGTGTGTGTGTGTGTGTGTGTGTGTTAGGAAAAGGGGATACCTAGTCAGTTGCACAACTCTAGTGTGTGTGTGTGTGTGTCTCAGCACTACTCTCCTGACTCTGTTAAAACTGATACCCTGTCTCTGTGAGCTCATGCAGATCGCGTCTGGATCGATTCTTATTTTATTTTTAGGTTTGTCAAATTAAAGAGAGAGAAGGGATACAGATACACAGTACAATGTTATCCAAAAAGCTAAGAAGTACATAGAAATAAATAAAATATCCCTTCTCTCAATTCTTCACTCAGTTTTTTTACTCAAAATATTCACAAAATGTTCATTCCCCAGTTATACGTTATAGGATTTCCGATGTGAATTGTGTGAATTAATTTGGACGTTGCAGCTTTGACTTTCTTCTTGTAATGATTGAGATGTACTAACTGTTCTGTTTGTCCTCTACAGCGCCCCCTACAGTCCGCATCGTCCACTCGGGCCACGCCTGTAACGTTGAGGAGGAGCGCCACGCGGAGAGGGTGTACACAATCCGGGAGGGAGAGACCCTTGAACTCACCTGTCTTGTCACAGGACACCCACGGCCACAGGTCAGTCAACCTGCCAATCACCCAGTTTAGTCAAATCAGGATGCTGACGTTTTACTTCACCCACCAATCATTCTGTTGAGCCAATCAGAACTCTTACTGTACTCACCAATTACTCTCTTTCTGAACACTTTGATACCCAGGTCAGAAGATATCCAGTCCTCTTAGACTTTACAATTGCATGTTTTGAGCACAATAGTACGATCATTAGTAGAGGCATCAATGGGTCTTTCTATAAATAAAGGGGCAAACTTGTGAAATCAAGATAACATTTTCTAAATGGTTTGATATACTGTACAGTGCATTTGGAAAGTATTCAGACCTCTTAACTTTTTCCACATTTTGTTACGTTACAGCTAGGGACATTTTTTAAACATTTTTGGCTGATACTTATATCCAATATTTTCCTTGCCCCAAAAAATTATACTGATACCGATACCCATTCTTTTTAATTTTAGGGGCCTTTTAAGCATGCTAGTACAGTTATATAGTTGAAATACACACACACACACACACACACACACACACACACACACACACACACACACACACACACACACACACACACACACACACACACACACACACACACACACACACACACACACACACACACACACACACACACACACACACACACACACTGACCAAAAAGTAATTTTGTTGGCATTTACTTATGTCCCCATTACCAGTAAAACATAATCAAAACCTATTTATTTCACTTATTTGCTGTGCTGATTCGTTGCTCATTTGTTCATTCTCAACCAGGATTTCATCATACATGACAAGCAGTGAAGTTTCAGCTCTGTCTGTCCGTGGCCTCTCTTCCTCGGAGCGCACTGTCACTGTGTCCGTTTCCATCTTGTAACATTTCACGTAAACCCTGTTTCTTGTCTGCATCGAAGTAGCGGTCCTTGTACCTAGCATCGACCATGGTGGCGACACAGTATTGGCTCAGGGAGAATGCCACCGAATTGCTTGTTCACAGCCTCTAGTAAAGTACTTCTCCAAGTTAACCCGACGGTCTGTGTTGGCATTTTTGTTGATCAGGCGTTTCAATAACATGACAGGGTATCACTTCTGCTGCAGACACAGTTGAGCTTATTTCTCCAGTCAGTTGTTTGAATGGAGCCAGGGGTGTTCATGTTTCCAAGTTTCAAACATGTTCTCAAATGCCATTGAAATGGCAGCAACGGTATGAGAACGAGCACATTCTTGAGGATGCAATACGGCTTTCCTCAGTACGAAATTCTCGTCGACACACTGTGAAATCCTCGTCGACTCACAATGCTCATGGGGCTGACATCGCTGTGCCAAATGTCCGTCGTGAAGCTAATAGCAGTGACGCCCATAGCAAGTAGCTCATGAATGTGAGTTTCAATACTGTGTAACTCCGGTAGGGCAACATCTGAAAAATAGTGCCTACTTGGTAGAGTGTACCGGTGCTCTACCAGTTGGCGAAAGCCAACATAATCCACCACAGAGAACGGTTGATTGTCAAGGGCATGAAATCCATTATTAATTACACTTTCAAATGACAGCTCGACTTGTTGACTGCTCGTTCCACACAGCAGACATTGTGGGCTAGGTTAGGAATACTGTGTTGCACATGTAGCGCTATATTTTTCGTGGCATCATTATGTCATCTATCTAACCTATATCGGTATGCACGTAAGCTTTGACATCGGTTTTGCACATTGGTGTTAAACTAGACATCAGGTTGATGTTGGCAATTTTTGCTAATATTGTCCGATTACGATATGCTTACTGATATACCATGCATCCCTAGTTATCAGCCTCATTCTAAAATGGATGAATTAGTTTTTTTCTTCTCATTATTCTACACACAATACCCCATAATAACAAACACAGTTTTAAAAAAGTGCAATTTGTGCAAATGTATAAATAAATAAATATTATATTTACATAAGTATTCAGCCCCTTCACTCAGTACTTTTTTGAAGCACCTTTGGCAGCAATTACAGCCTCGAGTCTTCTTGGGTATGAATCTACAAGCTTTGCACACCTGTATTTGGGGGGATTGTCCTATTCTTCTATGCAGATCCTCTGAAACTCTGTCAGGTTGGATGGGGAGTGTCACTGCACAGCAATTTTCAGGTTTCTCCAGAGATGTTCGATCGGGTTCAGCTCTGGGCTCTGCCTGGGGAACTCAATGACATTCAGAGACTTGTTCTAGAAGCCTCTCCTGCGTTGTCTTGGCTGTGGGATTAGGGTCATTGTCCTGTTAGAAGGTGAACCATCGCCCCTGTATGAGGTCCTGAGCGCTTTGGAGCAGGTTTTCATCAATGATCTCTCTGTACTTTGCTCCGTTCATCTTTCCTTTGGTCCTGACTGGTCTCCCAGTCCCTGCTGCTGAAAAACATCCCCACAGCATGATGCTGCCACAACCATGCTTCACTGTAGGGATTGTGTCAGGTTTCCTCCAGATGTGACGCTTGGCATTCAGGCCAAAGAGTTCAATGTTGGCTTCATCAGACCAGAGAATCTTGTTTCTCACGGACTGAGAGTCCTTTAGGTGCCTTTTGGAAAACTCCAAGTGGGCTGACGTGCCTTTTACTGAGGAGTGACTTCCGCCTGGCCTCTCTACCATAAAAGCCTGATTGGTGGAGTGCTGCAGTGATGGCTATCCTTCTGGAAAGTTCTCCCATCTCCACAGAAGAACTCTGGAGCGATGTCAGAGTGACCATCGGGTTCTTGGTCACCTCCCTAACCAAGGCCATTCTCCACTGATTGCTATGTTTGACCAGTTGGCCAGCTCTAGGAAGAGTCTTGGTGGTGCCAAACTTTTTCCAATTAAGAATGATGGAGCCGACTGTCTTCTTGGACTTTCAACGCTGCAGAAATATTTTGGTACCCTTCCCCAGATCTGTGCCTCGGCACAATCCTGTCTCGGAGCTCTACGGACAATTCCTTCAACCTCATGGCTTGGATTTTGCTCTGACATGCACTGTCAATTGTGGGACCTTAATACAGTTGCTTGCGAAAGTATTCACCCACCTTGGCATTTTTCCTATTTTGTTGCCTTACAGCCTGGAATTAAAATAGATTTTTGGGGGTTTGTATCATTTGATTTGCACATGCCTACCACTTTGAAGATGCAAAATATTTTTATTGTGAAACAAACAAGAATAAGACATACAAAGAGAACTTGAGCGCCCATAACTATTCATCCCCCCAAAGTTAATACTTTGTAGAGCTACCTTTTGCAGCAATTGCAGCTGCAAATCTCTTGGGGTATGTCTCTATAAGCTTGGTACATCTAAATATTGGGATTCTTGCCCATTCTTCAAGGCACAACTCTTCCAGCTCCTTCAAGTTGGATGGGTTCCCCTGGTGTACAGCAATCTTTAAGTCATACCACAGATTCTCAATTGGATTGAGGTCTGGGCTTTGACTAGGCCATTCCAAGACATTTAAGTATTTCCCTTTAAACCACTTGTTGTTGCTTGTTGTTGTTTAGCAGTATGCTTAGGGTCATTGTTCTGCTGGAAGGTTGAACCTCTGTCCATGTCTCAAATCTCTGGAAGACTGAAACAGGTTTCCCTCAAGAATTGCCCTCTTTTTTTGTGCCATCCATCATTCCTTAAATTCTGACCAGTTTCCCAGTCCCTGCTGATGAAAAACATCCCCACAGCATGATGCTGCCACTACCATGCTTGGGGATGGTGTTCTCGGGGTGATGAGAGGTGTTGGATTTGCGCCAGACATAGTGTTTTCCTTGATGGCAAAAAGCTCAATTTTAGTCTCCTCTGACCAGAGTACCTTCTTCCATATGTTTGGGGAGTCTTCCACGTGCCTTTTGGCAAACACCAAAATGTGTTTGCTTATTTTTATCTTTAAGCAATGGCTTTTTTTTCCGCCACTCTTCCGTAAACCCGGCAGGGGCGGCAGGTGGCCTAGTGGTTAGAGTGTTGGACTAGTAACCGAAAGGTTGCAAGTTTGAATCACCTCAGATGACAAGGTCAAAATCTGTCTTTCTGCCCCTGAACAAGACAGCTGTTCCTAGGTCATCATTGAAAATAAGAATGTGTTATTTTCTGGCTTGCCTTGTTAAAGAAAGGTAAAATAAAAAAATAAAAAATAAGTACCCAACTCTGTGGAGTGTATGGCTTAAAGTGGTCCTATGGACAGATATTCCAATCCCCGCCTTGGAGCTTTGCAGCTCATTTAGGGTTATCTTTAGTCTGTTTTTGCGTTTCTGATTAATTGTGGTGCCATATTCTTTCCAATTTTTAATAATGTATTTAATTGTGCTCCGTGGGATGTTCAAAGGTTCAGATATTTTTTACAACCCAACCCTGATCAGTACTTCTCCACACCTTTGTCCCTGAGCTGTTTGGAGAGCTCAGTGGTCTTCCTGGTGTTGTAATGCAACAAAATAGTAAAAACGCCAAGGGGGGTGAATACTTTTGCAAGGCACTGTATAGACAGGTATGTGCCTTTCCAAATCATGTACAATCAATTGAATTTACCACAGGTGGACTCCAATCAAATTGTAAAAACATCTCAAGGATGATCAATGGAAACAGGATGCACCAGAGATCAATTCGTAACTCGTAACAAAGAGTCTGAATACCTAGCTAAATTACAAAAAACATGTTTTCACTCTGTTGTAATGGGGTATTGTTTATAGATTTATGAAAATTGTGAAAAAAAAGTCAAGGGATCTGAATACTTTCCGAATGCACTGTACATTAGAATATGATTTTTTTGCAACTTCACATGTGTAGTTACAGGAATAAAAGTCTCTAAATAGGCACAATGACACCATAACTCCACCTAGCAACAACAAAACATTTACGTCATTGAAAATGTCACATGAAAATTGGACACTGCATATTTCTTTGTTATGCCTAGTATTCAGGTCTGTTTGTGCTTTAGCCAACTTTTATATCATTTATAGCCATGCTAAACATTCCTGAAGAATGGAATAGATAAACAACTAGCTGTCTGTCAAATACTTGCTTCCTCTGTCTTTATTTCCTCAACTCCTTGCCTCTCTTTGAAAGTACATTGGATCCCGAGGGGAGAAGCCTTCACTCCTCTACCCCAATGTGCTTTGAGAGGAAGGTGAGGAATGGAGGAAACTAGGGGAGAATCTCAATTTCAATTCCTTGAATCCTCATATTCTCGCCTCTTTCTCAAATCCCATTGGATCAGACCAATGGGGTAGAGGAGACGAATCAAGGAAATGCAATTGAGAGGACAGAGGAAGCAAGTGTTTGACAGCTATTAACATTTTTAGACAGTACAAGAGTGAGTGAGTGAGTGAGTGAGTGAGTGAGTGAGTGAGTGAGTGAGTGAGTGAGTGAGTGAGTGAGTGAGTGAGTGAGTGAGTGTGGTTAATGAATGAGTGAGTGACTGAGCTACCATAATACCCATGGCCTGTCCAGAAACAACCCCTAGCCCCAACCCTCCAGAGTCTAGCCCAGGGACGTCAAACATAAGACCCCCTCACCTGGCACGCGAGGGGGTCCAATCCGGCCCGCAGGTGGTTTGAGTATATTGAAATATTGACCAATTCAATATACTTTCAAATAACTAAAGCCAAATTTAAACTGTACACACATGATAATGGACCTACATTCACCAAAAGGAAAGCTAGACAGTCAGGTAGCATCAAAAATTCAAAAATCGATGGTTAGTTTAGGGCTGTGGCGGTCATGAAATGTCAGCCGTTGATTGTCAAGCATATAACTGCCGGTCTCACGGTAATTGACTGTTAATTAACATAAGGACGTTTAGCTTATCCTGGATTCCATACGTAGCCCACAAGCCACTGATGCAGAACATTGGAACATCTACATTTTAAAAAGTCTAATAAATCCATGTAATATAGCCTACACCATCACAGGTCTAAAGAAACATGATATGAAGAAAATGTAGTTTTAAGAAGAACAGAATAGCATATACTCTTAGTTGTCCTTATGTTAGTCATATGGCTGTGGGCTACACTAGTTAATTTAGTAGACAAGATTTGTTTTATATTATTAAGAATACAATTGATCAAAGCTTAATAAAATAGAAAGGATATTTTTTCCCAAAAATTTCAAAGGAAGTGCAAACATGAGGCTATTCTGTGTTGAGGGATTAACAAAGAAACTGGTCCTCCCATAAGCTTCATTTAGATTTTTTATGCAACTTTAGTTGTGATACAAGCATTGGGCTATATGTTTGGATTTTTTTGTACATTCTAGGGCTGCATGATGCGACTTTTTTCAAATAATCAGAGTCCCATGAAAGGCATGAGCTTTGATTTGTTTCATGTGCAAGCTGCACACACTTCATCAGTCTTTCATTCACAATTTGACAAGCACTTGATAATGTTCTCACCAGGCCTCAAATTTTCCGGAAACATCCCCCTTGTGTGGCTGCAATGCAACTCAAAAAAATCCATGCCTATTGCGGCCAAAGTGGCCGTTGTGCCCATGGGCTGAATATAATAATTATAATTCCCTTCTCCCGGCTGCCATGCTGTGAAGCACCTCTCACTCACATGGCTCTGTCAGATATCTACAGTACATTCTTATTAGCCAATTCCTGTCACGTGATTGGGTCCTTCTCACAGACATTTCAGCTAAGAAGTAGGCTACAAGTGAATGAAGACAGACACGATGTAACTGCGTGCATCCCTCTTGCCAAATTCTAAGGTGCATATTGAAGATGTTAGAACTGTCCACATTTAGTCTACTTTTATCAGCCAACAAGATGAGTGGACCTAACAATCAGCAAAAACACTAGCCTATGTCAATCTACCATCCCCATAGTACAAAAGTTGATCAATTCTATTGGTCAACTTGTCCTTCTGTGCAAACCATGACAAGAAACAGAAACAATAACGCCAATCCTCTCAGATATCAAAACGTGTATAGAGGGTAGGATCTAAGCCAAGGGTTGTTTCAGGACAGGAACCCACAAGACTTTGGGTATGTGGTGAACCTTCAGCACAACACTTGAGGGACGGTTGGATGTTTCAATCCATTGCTGGACACACACAGATTTGCACAGATGTAAGCTGGACACCCTATCAGGCTGGTCAGGCAGTTCTGGGTATCTGGAGACCTGCTGTAAACCGTAAACAGAAATATAAACATTTCTACTATTATATCCAGCACAGCTTCATTCCAGCTTCATTCCAGCTAGTTAGATGTGCAACCACTGACTAACTATAGCTAGGGGCTTATCTCTAGTCTAGCAATAGATACTGCTGTATGGTATCATTGAATAATAAAGCAATAAGGCCAGAGGGGGTATGTTTTATGGCCAATATACCACGGCTAAGGCCTGTGCTGGATACAGCCCTTAGCCATGGCATATTGGCCATATATCACAAACCCCTGAGGTTCCTTATTGCTATTTTAAACTGGTTACCAAAGTAATTAGAGCAGTAAAAATAAATGTCTTGTCATACCCGTGGTGTATGGTCTGATAAACCATGGCTGTCAGCCAATCAGCATTCAGGGTTCAAACCACCCAGTTTATAATATTATTTATGCCATGTGATTGTTGAATACTCCTTTCTGATTGGCTTAAAGGGCATTCCAGAGCATGCATTATTTCCTAATAACACACAGTATATTTGCACGGTAGAATTCAATGGCTATAGTTTATTTTCACGTGTTTTGTTTGAACTGCTTTTGAAAACAAAAGTCTATTTGAAAAGAGTATTGGTATTGTTGATTTCAATTTTCATAATTGCAAACTAGGCTTGATGGTTTGTCTAGCTAAAGTAGCAGGTCTGTTTGTTTGATTACAACAGCAACTACTGTAGCTACAGTATCAAGTAAACGTGCTAGCTACTTCAGTAGTGGCAAATGTGTTAAATTATAGCCATGGTATTAAATGGATAATCAGCTCAGGGCTCCATGCTTTCTCTGGAAAATAATGCAACTCTGTGGAAGGTCAGTTTCACTCCGGTAGCTGATTGTGGAACACACCTTCCACATCGTTCATTATTTTCCATAGAGCTCATAGCCCCCTCTTTGATTATCCCTTACATATGCTTAGCTAGGACTGGGCTTTAGATTATGTATCAGCACCACAGAGCTCTCACTCCACTCGTCTCCCCACTGAACCGGCTTATAAATGTAATCCCCCAATTATTGCTGCTCCGTATTGTACTGTGCACCTGCATATTCATAATTAAAAGCTGGCAGATCTAATGAGAATTGTAAAGACAAAACAGAAACCACATCTGCCTAGTCAGCATCACAAGGCAAGTAAATAAATGAATAAATAAAGACAGGAAACATGTTGATGTGTGTTGTGAATGCAGGAGGAGGGAGCAGAGTGGGTCCTCAGCATCTTAACAAGGATCTTTTCATCCATGCTCTGTGTTTAATTAAGCTCTGGGATTCCAACCAATTAAAGTGTTGAGCCCCCAGGGCAAAGTACTTCTGATTGGTTCTTGACAGTTTCAATCCAATGCTTATTCCCACCCACGATGAGTCTTCACGGGGATAGTTCAGATGATATTATATTACGGAACATTCAGACATAAATTTACGTAGAACAGACATTATTCTCTCATGTAAAACAGAACATTCTGTCAGCTCTGCAACGGTGCGGCCAAGACTTGACAATAATGTATCACCTTTTTCTGGTAAGTAGTACATGTGTCCAACATTGTATCCAATTTGCTCGATTAGACAAATTAAATGGGACTCAGCGATATCTAGGGACGGGATTGTCTGCCATTTACATTAATTCATATTTAATTCCCCTTTGATCGATATATTTAGCGTTCATTTGTACACATCCTGTCCTGTTGATTCAGATGCAGAGAAGGCTATTGATTTTTTAATTCCCATTGAAAAGGTGAGGGCCACTTAAATGAGTGAAACACTCCGACTCGCGATTCATCTTCTGCTCTCATGCGTAGTGACAACTTGTTATTTCCCCTGCCTTGACTTCTATCCTCTATCCTGTTAATTAAAATGTGTGATAATAGTGAGAGAGAGAAGGAGGGAGAGAAGGAGGGAGAGCGATAGAGAAGGATAACGACAGAGAGGGAGAGAGAGAAAGATGGGGGGAGAGAGAGAGAGACATCAAAGGGCTACATGGCAATAGCAGGAGAGTCAGAATTTCCTTTGAAAGTGAGTCATTATGAGCCCCAGTCAGATCCCATGGCAGGGGAGGAACAGGGCTGTCACTCTGGGCTTAGAGATGGAGCAGCCTGGGTCTCAGGTGGTTCTGGGGTGGTAGAGGGGGGTACGAAGGGTTAGGGGGGGTTGTAGGGACTAAAGAGTAGATAGAAAGAAGAGGGGGTTATTTGGGGGTAGTTGGTACTGGTGTGCTAGTCCTGAGGCTGTTGGGAAAACATAAGTTGTGTCCGCTCTTATCAAGTATAGAATGTAAGTGTAACGGCGTTCGTCTGTTGAAGGAAGAGAGTCGGACCGAAATGCAGCGTGTTTGTTACTCATGATCTTTAATGAAGAAAACAAAACGATACATGAAATAACTAAATACAAAAACAACAAACGGAACGTGAAACCTATTACAGCCTATCTGGTGAAACTACACAAAGACAGGAACAATCACCCACGAAATACAAAGCGAAACTCAGGCTGCCTAAATACGGTTCCCAATCAGAGACAATGAGAATCACCTGACTCTGATTGAGAATCGCCTCAGGCAGCCAAGCCCATACAACACCCCCTAATCAGCCGTGATCCCAAATACTACAAACCCCAATACGAAAACAACATATAAACCCATGTCACACCCTGGCCTACCCAAACATATAACAAAAACACAAAATACAATGACCAAGGCGTGACAGTAAGTGAATAATAACCCTTCATCTTTTCATTAGAATTAAATCTTCCAAGCGAGTTCACAGTCTTAGCCTCTGCATGTTTTTTCCTCCTTGTTTTCCTCTTTTCAAAGTTGGTTTGTTCTACTGCATGCTAATTTGACTTAACTCTTTCCTCCCCAAGAGAGGAGCAAGGTTATAGTATATAGAAAAGAAAGAGAAGAAAGATAAAGTTTTGATTAGGAGGAAGGGGAACACTTGTCATGACATTTTTGAAATGACCAATGGTGCATGGGTGTGATTGAAAACAAAACAAAGAATGTCTGCTATCTGAAAGGAAAGTATTCTTATATTCTTCTTAAAGTTGGCAGTGTTATAAAAAGCAACTTAGTTAACACACATACAATATAAATGTATATGTGGAGTTGAACCCACAACTTTGGTGTTGCTACCAATATCCACCAAGCCCTTGATCCATTTTGACCTCACATGACATTGGAGTCATTGTCATTGTGAAGTTAATCTCTATAAAGTCATGTCACAATCCCTGTACTATTTTATCAATTGCATACACCTAAAGACATCCCCTATACACAACATACCTCCCACTGGGCACAAATAAGTGTCACAAATAAACGTAATTTTATTGAAATTATGTGGAAACAACATTGATTCAACATGTGTGTGCCCAGTGGGCTTGTCCTTCTCCCTAAGTAAGAACAAGCAGCTCCCTTGGTAGTACCCTGACTGAGACGTGTGAGAGACAGTTATAGCACCAGTGAGCTTGTCCTTCTCCCTAAGTAAGAACAAGCAGCTCCCTTGGTAGTACCCTGACTGAGACGTGTGAGAGACAGTTATAGCACCAGTGGGCTTGTCCTTCTCCCTAAGTAAGAACAAGCAGCTCCCTTGGTAGTACCCTGACTGAGACGTGTGAGAGACAGTTATAGCACCAGCGCCGCACAAAGTGAGCAAGCCAACTGTGACCTAAACAGGGCCATTGTTACCAATTTTACCAGCATTTCATTATTTTCAGGTCTATAAACATGCAACGCTCTTTAAATGACCAACATCCCCCTCAGACCCCTTCACTGATGGAGACTGTTGCTCTCGTCCAACCAGATGTCCACTTTCTCACAGCGTGAGGTTCTCCATCCCGTGCCCACCTCCCCGTCAGAAAAATAGAGACAGTCTAATAATAAAATCCTACACACGCTAAAAGGAATGTTAGATTGGAAGATTAATAGAACATTCTCCTTGCTGACATTCTGTTCCATACAGCATGTTGGCTTTTATTATGAAGAGGGCACAACATGGCTACATCCCAAACAGCACCCTATTCACTTTCTAGTTTTATTTTACTAGGCAAGATCAGTTAAGAACAAATTCTTATTTTCAATGACGGCCTAGGAACAGTGGGTTAACTGCCTGTTCAGGGGCAGAACGACAGATTTGTACCTTGTCAGCTCAGGGGTTTGAACTTGCAACCTTCCGGTTACTAGTACAACACTCTAACCACTAGGTTACCCTGCCGCCCCACTGTGCACTACTGTTGACCAGGGCCAATTGGTCCCTGGGGCCCTGCACTATGTAGGGAATCACGTTCCATTTGGGATGCAGACATGCACTTTACTGGCTATCTCACGTACAGAAGCTTTCATTCTTACATTCACATATTCTGCACTATGTAGGTGAACAGTGATAATGCAGAAGAACCATGTGTATCTGTTCATAGAGGATCAACCCTCTGAGCATCAGTTGCAAGGCCTTGCACTTTATAAGGTCTTGCTATTAGAAACAAAGCCTGGAAGTACCCAATGTACTCCAAAGAGATGCAATTATAAGCTTATTCATTATAAGCAACATTCAACTCGGCAGCAATGTACATTTTGCCGACTACTCACACTGAATTCTTCCACTGCTCTATCGTTCGCTACATCTCAGTCTGAATCTTCCATCATTGAAAGTCGTTTGTGGTGACGTCGTTTGTGGTGAAATTCATCAGTGATTGGATCGTCTCTAACCAATCAGAGTATCAAAGCTAATTATGTACTTCGAAAACGTTGCTTCACCCACGTGTGTTCTGGCTCTGGCCCTACCCATTAATCTCTGGGACCAATCAGATGGTTCGAATGTGTTCGCATTCTAGAGGGGTCGGAGAAAAAACGTTCATGGGTGTGGTGTGGCGTTTGCCTTGGTAGCCAAGCAAAATTGACATAGTAACTACACCCACTGGAATCTAAGTTATGTTGAAGAGTTAAGTCAATGTTAAATTGTTTATCAATTGGCATTCAACATATTACAAGTGTGTAAAAGGATTCATCACTTTTTTGGGTTCACCAAAACATTACAATCTGACAGAGGCAGGTATTAGATTGGACTGGTTTCACTCAGCACCTGTGAAATAATGGATGGAGTGACAGCCACTATGAGATGTAATTCCCATGATAGAGCCATCTTGCTCTCTCCCCTGAGGTATCTTCTGAGCTGGACTCTGGCCTGCCTCCAGTCTGTACGCTCACACTGTGTTTGAGGACACAGTCTGACTATGCCAGCAACACCACTGAGCACACACACACACACACACACACACACACACACACACACACACACACACACACACACACACACACACACACACACACACACACACACACACACACACACACACACACACACACACACACACACACACACACACACACACACACACACACACACGCGCCAGCTACACCACAGAGTAAACACCCAACACCGCCGATTTTTTTGTTTCAATTATCTGCTGGGTCAAGTTCAGACAGGTGGGTAAGAGGGTCAGGTGGTTTAATTTAGCCGCATACAGCCATGAGTGTCAAGCAGGCTAGGGTCTAGCAGGCTAGCATCTATGCCAGGGGGCCAAAGGCTGTAGAAGAATATAGTTACTGTAGATACTGTAGTTGGTTCCCTGGAGTGGGAAGATTGGGTATAGCTGCCCCCAGTATTGTATAATCATGGGAGGATATAGCTAAAGATATTGTAGTTTATCCAGGGGTTAGTTGTGGCCTGGAGTGTGGAGTGTGATCCTAGACACCCCCATTCTCCCTGGGCTATGGTACAGCCACTTGGATGGTTGTGTGGTTGGATGGTTGGATAGTTGGCTGGTTGGATAGTTGGATAGTTAAATGGTTGGTTGGATGGATGGATGGATGGTTGGCTGAATTGTTTGATGGTTGAATCGTTGGTTGGATGGATGGTTGGATATTCGTCTTCTGTTGTTTATGATTTGGTCCCTTTTAATTCTGTGATTCAGACCTTTCAATCGTAGTTGAAATGAACAAAATTCCCTATGAGCAAAATACATTGAAAATAAGTATTTTGGGTTGAAAAGACATTGCAAATCAGTCAGTCTGTGATATGTACCCATGTCTGTTTTTCTCTTGCCATTCTAATTTCATATTTGCCACCAGTGGCGGAAAAGGTACTCAATTGTCATACTTGGCCACCAGTGTTGGAAAAGGTACTCAAGTAAAAGTAAAGATACCTTAATAGAAAATGCCTCAAGTAAAAGCAAAAGTTACCCAATAAAATGCTAAAAGTTTAAAAGTTTCTGGTTTTAAATATACTTACTGAAAGTACAGTAGTGAAAAAATACTCAAATGCTATACGTCAATTCCTTATATTAAGCAAACCAGACAGATCATTTTCTTGTTTTTAAAATGTACGGTCAGACGGGCACACTTCAACACTCAAACATAATTTAGAAATGCAGTGTTTGTGCATAGTCCGGCAGATCAGAGGCAGTGGGAATGTGGATGAAGGTGCATGAATTGGACAATACTTCTGTCCTGCCTGAGAATTCTAAATCTAACGAGTACTTTTTGGTGTCAGGGAAAATGTATGGGAGTAAAAAGTACATCTTTTTGGTGCCTCACGAGTGGCGCAGTGGTCTATTGCCCCGCAGTGCAAGCTAGAGATTCTGGGTTTGAGTCCAGGCTCTGTTGCAGATGGCCGCAACCAGGAGACCCATGGGTCGTCGCACAATTGGCCCAGCCTCATCTGGGCTAGGCTTATCCCATCGTGCACTAGCGACTCCTGTGGTGGGCCGGGTACAGTGCACACTGACACTGTCGCCAGGTGTACGGTGTTTTTTCCAACTCATTGGTGCTTCTGGCTTAAGTGTGTCAAGAAGCTGTGTAGCTTGTTTGGGTTGTGCTTCAAAGGATGCACGGCTCTCAACCCTCTCCTTAGTCCATATGGGAGTTGCAGTAATGAGACAAGACTAACTATCAATTGAATACTGTTAGTGGAGTAAAAGTAAAAGTAGTCAAAAATTTGAATAGTAAAGCACAGATACCCAAAAAAATCGACTTTCTTTACAATATTTTAACTTAAGTACTTTACACCACAGTTGGCCACACTTGGCTTTTTAGAGACCTTCTCCTTCGGAAACCTTGAGAGCTCAAAGATGGTAGGACAGAGAGGGGGCCAGGTACAGCATTGCAGCGTGGGAGATCAACTGACGACGCATGCTCCGACATACAACCCCAGCATCGCAACCACTGTCGCTACACACATAACCATTAGCTGCTAGATGTCACTGTGTGTTGTCCAACACTGCTGGGAGAGCAACGTTCCTTACAGGCTAATGTAGATTTTTTTTATTAGAATGCCAGAGACTAGAGTGAATGATGATTTACCAGAAGAATGGGATTATTATTGTGTTTATTTTTCTGCATGGGAACTAACCGCTTTTATGGTTTTTAATGCTCTTGATTGATGGGGATATGTAACTTTTCTCTGTGTGTTGTAGTCTGAAGAATGTGATTCAGAGGCCATTTCACACCTGTGTGACCTTTTGAACTGTAGTATTGAAAGTAAATGTAAACAAGACACAGGCCTATTTGTAATGGTAACACATGTTGTGACCCACAAACGTGTGATAAAGCAGGCTAGAACAGTACACAGTTATTGGACATGCAATTAAAGATAATGCCCTAAAATTAAAGTGTTAAATTGTGACATTAGGAAGTTTGGCCATAACTTTCAGCCTGTATAAGTCTATCCTCAGCCCTTAACCCTTAGTCACTGCCCTCTACATTATTAAAAAGAGCTACATGGGTATCAGCTGAATTGAAACTCAGCTTGGATTGAGCTGTATTATAATAAAGATAAATACACAGTCATTCCTCTCAGATCTTCAATGATTGTCTTAGATCAAGAAGAGAAGAGAGGGTCAAACTGTACTCCCAGGCTTACTCTCACAATGCCCTGGTGGATATACACAGAAAGACATACCCTAGCTCCCAGACAGACAGACATACATACCCTAGCACCCAGACAGACATACCCTAGCACCCAGAAAGACATACCCTAGCTCCCAGACAGACAGACATACATACCCTAGCACCCAGGCAGACATACCCTAGCACCCAGGCAGACATACCCTAGCTCCCAGACAGACAGACAGACATACCCTAGCACCCAGGCAGACAGACATACCCTAGCTCCAAGACAGACAGACATACACTAGCTCCCAGGCAGACAGACATACACTAGCTCCCAGACAGACAGACAGACATACACTAGCTCCCAGACAGACAGACAGACATACCCTAGCTCCCAGACAGACAGACATACACTAGCTCACAGACAGACAGACATACACTAGCTCCCAGACAGACAGACATACACTAGCTCCCAGACAGACAGACATACACTAGCTCCCAGACAGACAGACATACACTAGCTCCCAGACAGACAGACATACATACCCTAGCTCCCAGACAGACAGACATACACTAGCTCCCAGACAGACAGACATACACTAGCTCCCAGACAGATAGACATACACTAGCTCCCAGACAGACAGACATACACTAGCTCCCAGGCAGACAGACATACACTAGCTCCCAGACAGACAGACATACCCTAGCTCCCAGGCAGACAGACATACACTAGCTCCCAGGCAGACAGACATACACTAGCTCCCAGGCAGACAGACATACACTAGCTCCCAGACAGACAGACATACCCTAGCTCCCAGGCAGACAGACATACACTAGCTCCCAGACAGACAGACATACACTCACAGACAGATAGACATACACTAGCTCCCAGACAGATAGACATACACTAGCTCCCAGACAGATAGACATACACTAGCTCCCAGGCAGACAGACATACACTAGCTCCCAGGCAGATAGACATACACTAGCTCCCAGACAGACAGACATACACTAGCTCCCAGACAGACAGACATACACTAGCTCCCAGACAGATAGACATACACTAGCTCCCAGACAGATAGACATACACTAGCTCCCAGACAGACAGACATACACTAGCTCCCAGGCAGACAGACATACACTAGCTCCCAGACAGATAGACATACACTAGCTCCCAGACAGACAGACATACCCTAGCTCCCAGGCAGACAGACATACACTAGCTCCCAGGCAGACAGACATACCCTAGCACCCACATAAAGGAAGTTTAAAAGAAAGAGTATAGAGCAAAATGGCTGTGGGGCTCCCGGAAAGACTTTCAAAGCTTCTCAGTAAGTCAGATGATGTGGTATACCGTCATGTGAAACAAACAGTACCACTTTCCCTTTGAAAACCATGGATGCTATTTGAATACTCACTTCTTAGTGGCCCTCGAACAATACACTGATATTGGTGCTTTGCTGGAACTCAAAAGCTCTTTACACAAAAGGCAGAGGAGAGGAAATAAATGGGAGAATATAAGCTGGTAGAATACTGAATTGTGCTGAAGCCAGCTCTCTCTCTGTCTCAGTCTATATCTCTGTCTTTCTCTCTCTCACTTTTTTCTCACTCTCTCACTGTCTCTCTTAGTATTTATGATGGTACTGTATCTGGAGGAGAAGTAAAGGAGAGGAAGGAGAAAGGATGGTGGAATGAGAATTCAGAGAACAATCTAATTTATCCTCATAACTTATTTAATAACTCCTGGGGAGAGTTCATGTTGTTGAACTTTAGCTTAACACATGCGGGTAGGATCTCTGAGTTTTAGTTCCCTTTTAATGTGACATATAAACTTAAGGCTAGTTTATCCGACATACAAAGACTGTGGCTAGTTAGTTTGTTCTTCCCCCACTGTGAACAACAGCCTGAGGCCAGAGATGGAGGACTGTTGTCAGGCTAATAATAAACTCCATGGCTACATACATCTGAAGTGTGTTCTCTCTGTCTCTGACTTTGGCCTCTAGCTTGGACAATAGATGGAATGTTAGGGTTTGAACCCCACTCTGATGCATCACACACATACACTGTAGCCTCGTTATACACTGTAGCCTCGTTATACACTGTAGCCTCGTTATACACTGTAGCCTCGTTATACACTGTAGCCTTGTTATTTTGTTACTATTTCCTATTCTAGGGAGAAAAAAAAAATGTACTTTTATTTCTGAATTGTTAGGAAAGACCTCGTAAATAAGCATTTCGGAGTAAAGTCTACATTTGTTGTATTCGGCGCATGTGACAAATAACATTTGATTTCACACTAACAAACACACACTCTAACAAAACGGCGGTGATAATGATATTCTGCGTAGCTCTCTCTCTCTCTCTCTCTCTCTCTCTCTCTCTCTCTCTCTCTCTCTCTCTCTCTCTCCCTGTCTCTGCTCACACAGACAGCAGAGATATGTTGTGTGTGTTGACTGTGGAGGCAAAACCAGTCTTTGTGTGAGCACTTATGTGCATACATACAGTACTTACATGTGTGGGTATGCTGTCGTTTAGCTAACCCAGTATATATCTGGGGTGATATAGCAGTAGCTTAAAAAAAGAGATGAATTAACTCCCATGTTCAGTGGTTCTGTCTCTGTCAGCCTGCACCACCTGTCCAGGCTTTAATGAGAACAGAAGAGACAAAGATGATGGAGGGTCAATTACACCTCCATGTTGTAGACCAGAGGAATGAACTGAATGCTAGTTCACCTTTCATTACCACCCCCTGCTACAGGGTTAAGGACGTTGCACCAGTTAGTGAAAGACAGTGAAGTTGTGATTGAGGGTTTTACTCTAACAGATAGAGATATCAGATCTTCTTTGAGGAGGGGAAGAGTCAGATAGTGTATTAGATGTGGTTGTAATGAGAAGATGAAATTGGTAGAGTAGAGACTCACCTTTCCAGGGCTGAAAGAGGTTAACAGAAACGTGTAGTATATTTGAGGTGTCATATAGTTGAGGTTTTTAAAAGGCTTCTAGAGTTTGTAATTTCCACTTTGAAATTTCAGACTTGATTTTCCTTTACCCCTACAAAAATCTCCATTAATTATCATCCACATAATAATAAAAATGTTCTGTTGCTGCAGGATTATTTTCCTGCTGTAGAAAACTGGCTCAAATTAAGATCCTACATCTGTAAGTCATCTAAACAACCATATTTCCTCCACCAGATCCGATGGACCAAGACAGCAGGCAGTGTGTCTGACCGCTTCCAGGACTCGAGTGTGTTTAACGAGACGCTGCACATCACCAAGATCCAGAGACACCAAGGGGGACGCTACTACTGCAAGGCTGAGAACGGCTTGGGCTCCCCGGCCATCAAGTCCATACGGGTCGACGTCTACTGTAAGTCCTGCAAATTACCGTCGTACACAGTGGTTGGGCCAACATTGTTTTCTTGTTATCTCAGTGTACCTTCTCAATGTTGCATCAAATCCAAAGTGACGAGTCAGTATACATTTCTTGTTTCATTTTCAACTAGATTTCAACCACAACGATAAGTTTAGGTTTTTCCTCTGAGTACATTTCTTATGTTTGTATTAAACCTTTGTTTAACGAGGCAAGTCAGACCTAGGAACAGTGGGTTAACTGCCTTGTTCAGGGGTAGAACGACAGATTTTTACCTTGTTAGCTCGGGAATTTGATCTAGCGACTTTTCAGTTACTGTCCCAACGCTCTAACCACTAGGCTTTCTGTCGCCCCAAAATTATTTCTTTCCAGAGGTGCTTTGGTGATGCTCTGTGTATCCAGATTGTTGATTAAATTAAAAAGGCACTTTATTGTCATGTTGTGTCTATCCATGTACTGTGAGTACTCTGGTTTCAATCCCGGCCCCATAAAATGGAAATGTCTGTTGGGATCCATTAAACTGAATGGCCATACACTGTATTGTTTTTATTGATCGGCCATTGATTGCCCTGTTCACCTCATCAATTGATGAGTGGTGAAGACACACGTCAGTGCACTTCCATCACAGCTACAACCCCCCTCCAGGCTGTTCCTCTGCACTACGACTCCAGTTACTACGAGTTAACTCAGAATTTTAAAGGGTGTGAACAGGTGTGGTTTTGCATAAATATCCAATGACAATGTCTGAAAGAGTGTAAGAAAAACAGGTTGCATGGTGTGTTATTTGTAACACAGTTACCAACATCTGATGCAGTGTAAACATTCTATGTGAACCAGCATTGCCGTTTGCCTCTATCTTCAGACTGCACTTGATTGAGTTGGGGTCCTAGACCAGACATCACGTGTTTTTGTTGGAGAAATTGTACAGTGGCTAACAGTCTTAACAACCCAACCCAGTAGGTTCCAACCGAGCCAAACCCAGTAGGTTCCAGCCGAGCCAAACCCAGTTGGTTCCAGCCGTGCCAAACCCAGTAGGTTCCAGCCGTGCCAAACCCAGTAGGTTCCAGCCGAGCCAAACCCAGTAGGTTCCAGCCGTACCAAACCCAGTAGGTTCCAGCCGTGCCAAACCAAGTAGGTTCCAGCTGTGCCAAACCCAGTAGGTTCATGTCTAGCCAAACACAGTGGGTTCCAGCCGAGCCAAACACAGTGGGTTCCAGCCTAGCCAAACCCAGTAGGTTCCAGCCTAGCCAAACCCAGTAGGTACATGCCTAGCCAAAACTAGTAGGTTCCAGCCGAGCCAAACCCAGTAGGTTCCAGCCTCGCCAAACGCTGTAGGTTCCAGCCTAATGCAGTATGTTCCAGCCTTGCCAAACGCAGTAGGTCCCAGCTGTGCCAAACCCAGTAGGTTCCAGCCGTGCCAAACCCAGTAGGTTCCAGCCATGCCAAACCCAGTAGGTTCCAGCCTAGCCAAGCCCAGTAGGTTCCAGCCATGCCAAATCCAGCAAGTTCCAGCCTAGCCAAACTAGCCATTTCAATAGTGAGGTCTGATTGGAGTTGTCCGGGGCACCTTCTTTAGCTGCAATCCACAACTCCACAGAGGTGCACTTGAATGAAGAATGGTTGCTCTCGTCTGAAGCCTAGACAAGCAAAAATCATCTGTCCCAGACAAACAAACTTCAAGCACTTAAAACCAGCACTTTCCCTTCTGTAACATCACTGACAGTGATAAACTTTGGGCTTGTGTTCTCCTCTTCTCCCACTCTCTCTGTGGCAGAACACAGAGCAGTCTGCAGTGCTGTCTCTGTCTCTCCTCTCTGTCTCTCCTTTCTGCCTCTCCTCTCTCCGCTGCTTCTCCTCTCTCCTCTGCCTCGCCTCTCTCCTCTGTCTCGATCTCTCTCCTCTGTCTCGATCTCTCTCCTGTGTCTCGATCTCTCTCCTCTGTCTCGCCTCTCTCTGCCTCTCTTCTCTGCCTCTCCTTTCTGCCTCTCGTCGGCCTCTGCTTTTGCTTCTGCTTCTGCCTCTTCTCTCCTCTTCTCTTCTCTTCTCTCCTCTCATTTCCTTGTCAAGGCATGGGCTTTAGAAAAAACGCTTTCATCAGACATCCAAGCCTCTCTTCCATCTGCCAATCACTCTTCTCAGTCTGTCACAACGGGCAGGGTCTGTCTGTGTGGCTGGTGTTTAGCCACACTGTCGCCAAGGCTCTTTCTATGCCTGTTCTCTCCATTTCCCCTTTCTATTTCCCTCTCTCTCTCTCTCTCTCTCTCTCTCTCTCTCTCTCTCTCTCTCTCTCTCTCTCTCTCTCTCTCTCTCTCTCTCTCTCTCTCTATTTCCCTCCCTGTCTACTCTTGGCCCCTGCATGTCTGTGTGGCTCTCAGTCGTTGTACCTGTATATTAGTTCTGACGTGAACAAGGGCTTTGGAATAGGTGATGGTTAGAAAGCTTGGAACTTGGAAGGAGGGGGAAGTAGTGGCTTTCTTTCTCTCCTTGTCTCCTTTCCTTCATCTGCTCTGGACTGCCATATTGCCTTTGTGGTGGATGTCTAACGGACATGTGCCTTCACCTGTCTAGTTCTTCCACACTGTTGATTGTAAACTATTGAGACATACAATAGACCCTGGACAGACAGTGACTAACATCCCAGTGTCACTGGTTTAGCATGATAACAGTAAGATTACCAAAGTTGACCAGTGGCCATTTTGAATCCTCTCTGGTTTGCCATGGCATTGTTTACAGTTTAATGGATGGCAAATCCTGAATGGGCAGCGTGGGAGGGATGCTTAGCCTATCAGACACATTCAACCAATGACGTCATCCAATGCTTTCACTAGTTGCCTCCCAGTCCAATGATGTCCTGAGTTGTGCTCTCCAGAAAAACTCTCTGTTTAACCTTTTACTGCAGTGGGCTAAATCAGGGTCACACAGAGTGATTCTTGGTAGTCTTTAACAAAATTACTTTGAAGCAAAAGTATTCACCTCACAAACATGGTTACCGGCTCAAACAAAGAAGACACATGTACCATGTCAGATATAGAGTTGAAATGTTTTATATTTTGAGTTTGCATCCCAATATTACACTTTCTATACATCACAGAAGACTGAAATATAACAAAACTGTTTGACATGGAAACACCAGATTTGTGTTGAGTTTTTAAAAATCAAAACCAATCGTATTGGTCACATACACATGGTTAGCAGATGTTAATGCGAGTGTAGCGAAATGCTTGTTCTTATAGTTCCGACAGTGAAGTACTATCTAACAAGTAATATAACAATTCCACAAGAACAACCTAATACACACAAATCTAGATGGGATAAGAATATGTATATATAAATATATGGATGAGTGATGACCGAGCGGCATAGGCAAGATGCAATAGATGGTATAGAATACAATATATACATATGAGATTAGTAATGCAAGATATGTAAACAGTATTAAAGTGGCCAATGATTTAGAGTCTGTATATAACATTCCACTAATGAGGCCAAACAGGGCACTTTTGGTAATTGACTGCAGGAAAGGGCTACTAGAATAGGATGAAAAGGGAATATCAAGTATCAACATCATGGTACAGTACTTTCAAGTACATGAGCCTTTCAAGCTTGATTTCCTCAAATTCTATACTTGTAGGTTTCCTATTTATCATTGAGTATACACTGAATACTGTACAGTATGTAATGCTATGGCCTTTATATTGTAGAGCCTTTAAAACACAACTCTATAGGACATTATTAAAGCAGCAGCATGCTAACCACATTGCTCACGCCACGCGAGCATTGCAAAATACATTTGCACATATATGTTATTCAATCATTGCACCCACACTGCGAGCCAACGAGCACATGTGTTGCTGGGCACTAAAATAGAAGTTGCTTCTATTTGTGGCACAGAACGCAATGCAAGTCCTGCTTCTCCCATCTCCTCATTGGCTTTTAAAAGCATATACCCACGTGCCATCTCCTCATTGGTTATACCCACATGGGTGATTGAAAGATGAACTGAGGTCGGTAATACACCTTATTATGAAAGTTAGTTGCCAATCGCCATACAAAGTCCAAAGAAGAAAATGCCTGTAAGGAATAGAGATGACTAGAAATTATTCTGTTGACTGTTTTATCTGTGGACTAATTATCAGACTAGAGGGCCTTATTTCAGGTAAAATAACAACTCAATGTTTATATCCCAGGACAAATTAGCTAGGAAAAGCAAGCTAGCTAGCTAAATAGGAGAAATTAGCTAGCAACAGCAAGCTAACTAGCTAAATTGCCATAAATGTTTAATGCTTTTTGACCTGTCCCCAAATTAATATAATTAGTTCAGAGTTTGTTTTGATATTTCAACCTGCGTGTCGGTATCACGTTTGGTGTAGGGGGACAAAATCCATTTGCGCATGCGGACACACCCGCGGGTCCGGTTTGGGCATGGTGTTAGACCGATGACGCCCTTGTTTCTGGCCTTGTAGTCCATATGTACTTCATTAGCTGGGTGCTGTGTTGCACATCTAGCAGAAACATAGTGGATTTCTCCTGGTAAATGCTATAGCTGTCACCCAGGGGTGAATGTAATTTGTGTGCCTCTTTTGCAGCTCTCGCTATTTTTAGTGCTTTGCAACCTTGTTTTTTAATTAGAATTTCAATTGCTATTTGGGCGCCAGGGCTCAACAACAACACCTTGAAAAATTGTGTAGATTCTGATTTTCAGATGTTGTGTAGGTGTGTTTTTACATCATAATGTCATTAGACTACCGAGAAATCAAATCAAACTTTATTTGTCACATGCGCCGAATACAGCAAGTGTAGACTTTATCGTGAAATGCTTACTTAAATGTAACTGCTAGTAAGGATGGCTGCTATAAGGATACAAGTCAGAGAGAGACAGGACTTTATTTTTGGTGGTAATTTAGGAGGGCTTCCATTTCAATGTGAATTTAGTCTTTGTTCTGTTCTTTAAAAAAATTAAAATATTATTTTCCTTCCCTGTCCTTCTGAAACCAGAGGGCTTATTTTCAATTTAGAGTGGAAATATTTCCAGCTTTATTTGTTCATACATACATACTTATAAAATCAATGTGTACTCCTTTCCTATCCGTTCACCTTCCAAAGATACTGCTGGATCCGCCATGACTCACAACGTCCAATAGACATTAAATTCAATGAAGTGAAGGAAGGAAAGAGAGAAAGGGAGAATTCTCTGGACGCATTGCCTAGGTTTAATTAAATGAAAGAAGGAAGGGCAAAGAATGAAAAAAGAGGGAGAATTCTATGGTAGAAGTATTGCCAACTCAAAAGGACAGACAACAGCAGGATGGGTAATTAACTTACCTCTGCAGCCCAGAGGAGCTGATATTAGCCCTGGCAGGCCTAGCAGGCACAACAGTAACTCATTTAAAATACCCACCCCATCTAAGCACATTTCTACCTGCTGGTGCTTCAGAAGATGTGTTTGTCCATAGTGAGGTCTGCAGGGACAGATGCCCACTCAGAAGTTAATAAAGAACTCCCTACCGTCCTTCCGTTGATCGATTGGTAGCTTTGCTGTTCCTAAGAACTTAGAGCCTCTTCTTCCTCAGTTCCTTGAAGGGTCCATCTATTACAATGTTTTTCATTTCATCCGGGCTGTATATGTGGTATTGCTGTGTCTGAGACTACATTGACGTACCTAGTAGAGAAAGGCCCATAGCGTTGCAGCAGGGGCTTATCGCTGGCTTTAAGGACTTCATCGGCAGGAGGACTTCACCTTCCCAATGTAATACATTTCTGATGTGAAAAGAGTCCAATGGACTCCAATGAAGTACAAAAGACTCATGTACTTCACTTGTGCCCATGCGTTTAACAGGAGTTAGAGAGCATGTACTTGCATATTGGGACTGGAAACTTTATTGCACTGATATTGAGTTTGCACTTTTACAGAGTGCACTTGTCAGGAATCAACAGTATATACCACCAATTTGACAATGGAGGTAATTTCAGGACTCTTTAAAGTGGATGAATAATAAAAATGACGATCTTTACACTGGAGGCTGCTGTGGCCCTATGAGTCCCCTACCAATCAGTGAACCTTTTGTCATCTCCTTTGGATAGTTCCATACACAACCCATTACTCATCTTTAACAGGCTTCTTATTGTCTCAGCCTCAAATGTTCATTGGTCTCGGAGTTGAAATAAACTCTGTGTGTGTGATTTAACTTTGGCCAACAAACTGAAATCAATGCCAGGATTGTTGTCCAATTCAACACAGACCGTGGTTGATAAATGAGAGATCTTAAGGGATGGATCGAAATGTACAGAATGGATACCTGGAAGAAAATGGGGGAGGGTCATTCTTTTTCAATTTTAGTCAAGGGGAGGGTTTAGTATTTTTGTAATCTAGTCCAACTGAGGGTCGTGTAATTTGTAATTGATGAAATCACAATATTTCTGTGTTTTAGAATTAGTTGCTTATTAGGCAACATATCTACGTGTGCCCGATGTTGCCCCTCGTCTCTGATTCTCTGCTGGGCGCGCAATATGTGCTCCTATAGGCAATTTAATGAAATTATCCATAGTCTATAGGCTACAAAGTGCATGCTCTGAGTTATATTTCTAAGAAAATTCACTTCCTTCCTGAGTCTTTTGTGCTGCTGGGATAGTGTAAATAAAACTAGGCTGCATTGTACACTGCAATATTCCATTCCTGAGCCCTGGCCTGCTCTGCTCTTGATTATAAAAACATGTTTTGTGCTGCCTAACCAATGCTGTGCTGTGTTTTGATTAGGTATCTTCCCAAACATGTGATATCTTCCACTCCAACTAGCCTATAGCCTATGTTCTGTTCAGTTTGAGAAGGAGAGCGCGAAGAGGAGAAGGAGGACGGGAGGTCAACTTTGACAGCTTGCTACTACTATCGTTTATTTTAATAAAAACAATGTTTCTTACCCATGATGTATTTATCAGAGTTATTAACCTCACAATAAGCCAGATTTCAATAACTTACATTGGGGTGCTGAAACTTGAAGCAGCATCTGCTGCACAATCAATCGGAAATGGACAGCTCATGGGGCTGAAAGAAGGCAAATGCAGGTAAGCATAATTCACTTAAACCGTCTTAAATTTTAATTAGACTTTACTAAAAACAAAAGGGCTTTGTGTTAGAGCCTATTTCTTCCTATTTAAGAAATAAGAGGTAGACCTACCTATTTGACAGACGAAATTAGGCTATAGGCTGCTATATCCATAGATTTGTCGGCCAATTCCTCTACCATGCACTCTTTAAATAGCCTACTTCTGTGTCAGTGAAGGGCTGTTAAGGGTTGGAAGAACTTGACTGGCCTGCACAGTTTTTTCTTGGGCCTGCAAATCCATTGATAGATTCATGCAATGTTTTATTATAAAAGGGATCTCTCCACTCCTACTCTTGTCCACGGTGGTCTGTGATCCCACAACTACTCAGGGAGGATTTAGGTCAATTATATTTTGGTGAAGGGAGGGTTATCCATTTTAATTTCAGAGAGGGCTTTACTCCCTAAGCTAAAACAACCATGACGCGAAAAAACTACTGTTTGACTATCTGAAATGCTGTGCTTAACCACATCTGCATGAATAATCACATTAATATGAGGAGCATAAAAAACCTACTTTCTGTTATTTGTACACCTGCTAACAATATGCTAGCAGCTGATAGCTAGCTACAGTGCCTTGCGAAAGTATTCGGCCCCCTTGAACTTTGCAACCTTTTGCCACATTTCAGGCATCAAACATAAAGATATAAAACTGTATTTTTTTGTGAAGAATCAACAACAAGTGGGACACAATCATGAAGTGGAACTACATTTATTGGATATTTCAAACTTTTTTTAACAAATCAAAAACTGAAAAATTGGGCGTGCAAAATTATTCAGCCCCTTTACTTTCAGTGCAGCAAACTCTCTCCAGAAGTTCAGTGAGGATCTCTGAATGATCCAATGTTGACCTAAAACATAATGATGATAAATACAATCCACCTGTGTGTAATCAAGTCTCCGTATAAATGCACCTGCACTGTGATAGTCTCAGAGGTCCGTTAAAAGCGCAGAGAGCATCATGAAGAACAAGGAACACACCAGGCAGGTCCGAGATACTGTTGTGAAGAAGTTTAAAGCCAGATTTGGATACAAAAAGATTTCCCAAGCTTTAAACAACCCAAGGAGCACTGTGCAAGCGATAATATTGAAATGGAAGGAGTATCAGACCACTGCAAATCTACCAAGACCTGGCCGCCCCTCTAAACTTTCAGCTCATACAAGGAGAAGACTGATCAGAGATGCAGCCAAGAGGCCCATGATCACTCTGGATGAACTGCAGAGATCTACAGCCGAGGTGGGAGACTCTGTCCATAGGACAACAATCAGTCGTATATTGCACAAATCTGGCCTTTATGGAAGAGTGGCAAGAAGAAAGCCATTTCTTAAAGATATCCATAAAAAGTGTCGTTTAAAGTTTGCCACAAGCCACCTGAGAGACACACCAAACATGTGGAAGAAGATGCTCTGGTCAGATGAAACCAAAATTGAACTTTTTGGCAACAATGCAAAACGTTATGTTTGGCGTAAAAGCAACACAGCCCATCACCCTGAACACACCATCCCCATGGATGGTGGAGCCAAATACAGGACCATTCTGGAAGAAAACCTGATGGAGTCTGCAAAAGACCTGAGACTGAGACAGAGATTTGTCTTCCAACAAGACAATGATCCAAAACATAAAGCAAAATCTACAATGGAATGGTTCAAAAATAAACATATCCAGGTGTTAGAATGGCCAAGGCAAAGTCCAGAACTTAATCCATTCGAGAATCTGTGGAAAGAACTGAAAACTGCTGTTCACAAATGCTCTCCATCCAACCTCACTGAGCTCGAGCTGTTTTGCAAGGAGGAATGTGAAAAACTTTCAGTCTCTCGATGTGCAAAACTGATAGAGACATACCCCAAGCGACTTACAGCTGTAATCGCAGCAAAAGGTGGCACTACAAAGTATTAACTTAAGGAGGCTGAATAATTTTGCACGCCCAATTTTTCAGTTTTTGATTTGTTAAAAAGGTTTGAAATATCCAATAAATATTGTTCTACTTCATGATTGTGTCCCACTTATGGTTGATTCTTCACAAAAAATACAGTTTTATATCTTTATGTTTGAAGCCTGAAATGTGGCAAAAGGTCGCAAAGTTCAAGGGGGCCGAATACTTTCGCAAGGCACTGTATTATGGAGCTATGAAACATCTAATGCTAATATTAGCTTACTAGCTAGCATTAGCTATTATGGAGTTATGTCACATCTAATGATAATATTAGCTCGCTTGCTAGTGTTAGCTATTATGGAGCTATGAATCGGAGCTATGATGCGGCAGGTATTTTTTATTTAGTTTTAATTTAACCTTTATTTAACTAGGCAAGTCAATATCCCGAGTCAACTAAGTGAAAAATCTGTCGATGTGCCCTTGTAATTCACTGAAAGTGTCTACTAAATGACTCAAATGTAATTTAACCCCTGCCCCTGTCACTTTAGGCCCAGGCTGTGTGGTACAAAGGTGAATGGTGGTACTTGGGGCAGACACACTCCCTCTTTGGACATTCTCTCTCTCTCTCTCTCTCTCTCTCTCTCCTCTTCTTCCACTCCACTCTCTCCCCTCTTCCTCCGCTCTCCTCTCCCCTCTTCATCCGCTCTCCTCTCCCTCCTCTTCACGCTCCTCTTCCTGTCTCTCCCTCTACTCTCCTCTTCCTCCACTTCACTTCACTTTCCTTTTCCTCTCTCACTCCACATTTCTATCCCTCCAATCATCTCTAAGTCTTCTTTCTCCATGCCTTTTGCTTCTGAGCCCTGACTCGCCACATCACTTCCCTCACTTTCACTGACCTAGAGGAACAGAGGACCAGAGGGAGAGGAGAGGAGGAACAAATAGGATATAATTGTGGTCAGGAATATTTTATCTTTCTCTCACACTATCTCTCTCTTCCTTCCTCTCTTTTTCTCAACTATACATACACTCTCTTCCTAATAATCACCTCTCAGGGGTTTCCATAATAAATTGTGTGATTCCACACACTCTTTCTCTTTCTCTCTCTAGCCTCCAATCAACTCTCGCTTTCTTGCCTATCAGACTTACTACAGAGTTTGCCAATGTTAGCTGATTATTTATGAAGCTAGGACATTTTCCAAATGAATTGCATCGGTAGAAACAGGACAAAACTGCACCTAGAAAACATGACAACCCATACCTTAAGCACCACAGATAAACACAAATTATTCAAGCCTTCATTTCAGTGGGTTGTTAGCTGGTTGTCTGTATGGCTAGCTAGTGAAATTGACAGCTGAGGTTGATGCTTCATGAGTGCAGCCCAAATTTACTGCTACTCACAACTTTTCTTGCCTGACAGACTAGCTAGCCAGCTATAGCAAGCAGCTTGGGCCGTTTCCACATGAATTACATCGGTAGAAACAAGACCAACTGCCAACTAGTTAGCTGACTATAAACAGCTAAACACTGCAACTATTTACATGAGACAGAGAGCTCCACCGGTGATGTACTAGCTGATACCAACAGAGTGATCATGACAGGACTTGCTAATCTGAGAGCTATTCCCCACATTTAACGTCATCAAACATAGACAACACCAAACATATATATCTGCTGTTTACTTATTTCACTCACCTCGACATCATCGCTTTTCAAAGTCACCAACCAATATACAGAAGATACAGCCTCTTTCACAGTGAAAAGTCGTGTATGCTTCGGCGCCGTCATTTTTAGAAAAAAACATTGAAAAGTAAAATGACGGCAACAGCCGCGCGAATACAACAACAGGTTGCATGCATGTTAATTTTGCTATCATTTAAAGAAAGGACTTCGACGGTTGCTATGGTTAGAAAGAGATAAATAGGTTTCTGGTTTTCCGCTTCCCTCTGGAAAATGTATATTAATATTAAATAAAAACTAGTAACAACAGTATTCCTGTTTCCATTTGTCATTATTGTCTATTTTCTATTTACTTATATTGCTGTGTTATGCTGTATTATAATGCTGTATAATAATGTTGCCTAATCAATCACCTTCCAGTGCAAATGGAAATTAAAAACAAAACACTGCCTCCTTTGTGGCGCAGTGGTCTAAGGCATCGCAGTGCTTGAAGCATCACTACAGACCTGGGTTTGATCCCAGGCTATGTTGCAGCCAGCTGTGACCGGGAGACCCATGAGGCGGTGCACAATTGGCCTATGTCATCCGGGTTAGGGGAGGGTTTGGCCAGCCGGGATGTTCTTGTCGCATAGCGCTCTAGCGACTCCTGTGGTGGGCCAGGCGCAGGCACGCTGACATAGTCGCCAGTTGTACAGTGTTTCCTCTGACAAATTGGTGCGGCTGGCTTCTGGGTTAAGCGAGCAGTGTGTCAAGAAGCACTGCAGCTTGGCAGAGTTGAGTCTTGGAGGACACATGGCTCTCGACCTTCTCCTCTCCCGAGTTCGTACTGGAGTTGCAGCGATGGGACAAGACAGTAACTACCAATTTAGATATCACTAAAAAGGGGTAAAAATACAAATAATACTTTTAAAAGACACAAATACATGAAGTTGATGCAAAGAGTCAAAATTTGCAGGGTTGACCCTTCTCTTTCAATACCTCTGCAATCCGCCCTGGCATGCTGTCAATGAACTTCTGGGACACATCCTGACTGATGGCAGCCCATTCTTGCATAATCAATGCTTGGAGTTTGTCAGAATTTGTGGGGTTTTGTTTGTCCACCCGCCTCTTGAGGATTGACCACACGTTCTCAATGGAATTAAGATCTGGGGAGTGTCCTGGCCATGGACCCAAAATATCAATGTTTTGTTCCCCGAGCCACTTAGTTATCACTTTTGCCTTATGAGAAGGTACTCATCATGCTGGAAAAGGCATTGTTCGTCACCAAACTGTTTATGGATGGTTGGGAGAAGTTTCTCTCGGGGGATGTGTTGGTATCATTCTTTATTCATGGCTGTGTTCTAAGGCAAACTTCCTTTGCCTAAGAAGCAACCCCACACATGAATGGTCTCAGGATGCTTTACTGTTGGCATGACACAGGACTGATGGTAGCGCTCACCTTGTCTTCTGCGGACAAGCTTTTTTCAGGATGTCCAAAATAATCGGAAAGGGGATTCATCAGAGAAAATGACTTTACCCCAGTCCTCAGCAGTCCAATCCCTGTACCTTTTGCAGAATATAAGTCTGTCCCTGATGTTTTTCCTGGAGAGAAGTGGCTTTTTTCCTGCCCTTCTTGACACCAGGCCATCCTCCAAAAGTCTTCTCCTCACTGTGCGTGCAGATGCACTCACACCTGCCTGCTGCCATTCCTGAGCAATCTCTGTACTGGTGGTGCCCCGATCCCGCAGCTGAATCAACTTTAGGAAACAGTCCTGGAGCTTGCTGGACTTTCCTCAAGCATTCTTCACAACAATTGTACCGCTCTCCTTGAAGTTCTTGATGATCCGCTAAATCATTGACTGTGAAGCCCTTTTTGTGCAATGCAATGATGATGGCACGTGTTTCCTTGCAGGTAATCATGGTTAACAGAGGAAGAAACAATGATTCCAAGCGCCACCTTCCTTTTGAAGCTTCGAGTCTGTTATTCAAACTCAATCAGCATGACAGAGTGATCTCCAGCCTTGTCCTCATCAACACTCACATCTGTGTTAATGAGAGAATCACTGACATGATGTCAGCTGGTCCTTTTAAGGAAGGGCAGTGGAAATATTTTTTGGCGATTCAGTTCATTTGCATGGCAAAGAGGGACTTCATCTGATCAGTCTTCATAACATTCTGAAGTATATGCAAATTGCCATCATACAAATTGATGCAGCAGACTTTGTGAAAATAATACTTGTGTCATTCTCAAGACTTTTGGCCACGACTGTACAGTAGCTAGCTATGTTGGTCTATTGTGCTTCCAACAATGGTTGCTTAGGATTCAAACCTTCTCAAATAGCCAAATTCATAGTCTTCAGAGGGATAATGAACTTCACAGTCTCCTGCTATTAAAATACACCTATTTTAAAAAATGATTTTCTACATTGTAGAATAATAGTGAAGACATCAAAACTAGGAAATTACACACATGGAATTATGTAGTAACAAAAGAAGTGTTAAAAAATCCAAATATATTTTATATTGAAGATTCTTCAAAGTACATTTACATTACATTTAAGTCATTTAGCAGACGCTCTTATCCAGAGCGACTTACAAAAGTAGCCATCCTTTGCCTTGATGACATCTTTGCACATTCTTGGCATTCTCTCAACCATATTCATGATGTAGTAACCTGGAATGCATTTTAATTAACAGGTGTGCCTTGTTAAAAGTTAATCTGTGGAATGTCTTTCCTTCTTAATGCCTTTGAGCCAATCAGTTGTGTTGTGACAAGGTAGGGGTGGTATACAGAATATAGCCCTATTTAGTAAAAGGCCAAATCCATATTATGGCAAGAACAGCTCAAATAAACAAAGAGAAGTGACAGTCCATTATTACTTTAAGATATGAAGGTCAGTCAATCCAGACAATTTCAAGAACTATGAAAGTTTCTTCACGTGCAGTTGCAAAAACCGTCAAGCTTTATGATGAAATGGAGTCTCATGAGGACCGCCACAGGAAAGGAAGACCCATCGTTACCTAATATAGTTTTATCTAAAAAGGATAACTTTTTTAAATGTTTCACTATTTTGATTTGTTTTACATTTCGCTGACTAGGATGGTCCTCCCCCTCCTTTTTTGAGGTGTCTTCACTAATATATATACATATATATATATCATTATGCTCTTTGTATTTTAAGATATAGGCCTATTGTAAATTATTGTAGCACCACCAAACATAACTTTAAGATACATATTCATTTAACAGAGGTAGTTAACTCTACATTTATCAGCACAGCAATTGATAAAGCAGGACCATGTTTGCGAGACAAGTGGCTCTGAGCTAATGTCGATATTACACAAGTATGCTAACGGTTGCAGAAATCACAGTTACAGAAATCAGGAATACAGACATTGTGAAATGTCAGAATAATAGTAGAGTGAATTATTTATTTCAGATTTGGTTACTTTCATCACATTCTCAGTGGTTAAGGAGTTTACATACACTCAATTCATATTTGGTAGCATTGCCTTTAAATTGTTTAACTTGGGTCAAATGTTTCTGGTAGCCTTACACAAGCTTCCCACAAAGGTTGGGTGAATTCTGGCCCATTCCTCCTGACAGAGCTGGTGTAACTGAGTCAGGTATGTAGGCCTCCTTACTCGCACAAGCTTTTTCAGTTTGCCGATTAATTTTCTATGGGGATGAGGTCAGGGCATTGTGATGGCCACTCCAATACCTTGACTTTGTTGTGGGACGACCCATTTGCGACCACGCCTTAACTTCCTGACTGATTTCCTTTCGGGAAATCTGACCACGACTCCGTTTTGTTGCTCCCAGCCTAAAGACAGAAACTAAAACAGGAAGTGCCCGTGCTCAGGTCTGTTCAACGCTGGTCCAACCAATCGGATTCCACGCTTCAGGATTGCTTCGGTCACATGGACTGGGATATGTTCCGCAATGCGTTGGACAATAACATTGATGAATACGCTGATTCGGTGAGCGAGTTTATTAGCAAGAATATCGGTGATGTACCCACAGCATCTATTAAAACATTCTCCAATCAGAAATAGTGGATTGATGGCAGCATTCGCGCAAAACTGTAACCGCGAACCACTACTTTCAATCAGGGCAAAGTGACTGGAAACATGACCGAATACAAACAGTGTGGCTATTCCCTCTGCAAGGCAATCGAAAAGCTAAGCTTTGGTATAGAGACAAAGTAGAGTCGCAATTCAACGGCTCAGACACGAGAGGTATGTGGCAGGGTCTACAGTCAATCACAGAATACGAACGGAAAACCAGCCCCGTCGCAGACCACAATGTTTTGCTCCCAGACAAACTAAACAACTTCTTTGCTCGCTTTGAGGACAGTACAGTGCCACTGACACGGCCCACTACCAAAACCTGTGGGCTCTCCTTCACTGCAGCCAATGTGAGTAAAACATTTAAACATGTTAACCCTCGCAAGGCTGCAGGCCAAGGCAGCATCTCCAGCCGCGTCCTCAGAGCATGTGCAGACCAGCTGGCTGGTGTGATTATGGACATATTCAATCAATCCTTATCCCAGTCTGCTGTTCCCACATGCTTCAAGAGGACCACCATTGTTCCTGTTCCCAAGAAAGTGAAGGTAACTGCACTAAATGACTATCGCCCTGTAGCACTCACTTCCGTCATGAAGTGCTTTGAGGGACTAGTCTAGGACCATATCACCTCCACCCACCTACCTGACACCCTAGACACACTGCAATTTGCTTACCGCCCCAATATGTCCACAGACGACTCAATCGCAATCACACTGCACACTACCCTAACCCATCTGTACAAGAGGAATACCTATGTAAGAATCCTGTTCATCGACTACAGCTCAGCATTTAACACCATAGTACTCTCCAAACTCATCATTAAGGTTGACACCCTGGGTCGGCCTGTGCAGCTGGGTCCTGGACTTCCTGACTTGCCTCCCCCAGGTGGTGAGGGTAGGTAACGACATCTCCACCCCGCTAATCCTCAACACTGGGGCCCCACAAGGGTGTGTTCTCAGCCCTCTCCTGTTCTCCCTGTTCACCCATGACTGCGTGGCCACGCACGCCTCCAACTCAATCATCAAGTTTGCAGACGACACTACAGTGGTAGGCTTGATTACCAACAATGACGAGATGGCCTACAGGGAAGAGGTGAGGGCCCTCGGAGTGTGGTGTCAGGAGAATAACCTCACACTCAATGTCAACAAAACAGAGGAGATGATTGTGGACTTCAGGAAACAGCAGAGGGAGCAGCCCCCTATCCAGATCGACGGGACAATAGTGGAGAAGGTGGAAAGTTTTAAGTTCCTCAACGTACACATCACGGACAAACTGAAATGGGTCCATCCACACAGACAGCATGGTGAAGAAGATGCAGCAGCGCCTCTTCAACCTCAGGAGGCTGAAGAAATTTGGCTTGTCACCAAAAACACTCACAAACTTTTACAGATGCACAATCGAGAGCATCCTGTCAGGCTGTATCACCGCCTGGTACCGCAACTACTCTGCCCACAACCGTAAGGCTCTCCAGAGGGTAGTGAGGTCTGCACAAGACATCACCGGGGGCAAACTACCTGCCCTCCAGGACACCTACAGCACCCGATCTCACAGGAAAGCCATCAGACTGTTAAACAGCCATCACTAACATTGAGAGGCTACTGCCAACATACTGACTCATCTCTAGCCACTATAATAATGGACAAATTGATGTAATAAATGTATCACTAGCCACAAACAATTAAACAATGCCACTTTATATAATGTTTACATACCCTTCATTACTCATCTCATATGTATAATACTGCGTCTATACCATCTACTGCATTTTGCCTATGCCGTTCGGCCATCGCTCATTCATATATTTGTATGTATATATTCTTATTCATTCCTTTACACTTGTGTGTATAAGGTAGTTGTTGTGAAATTGTTAGGTTAGATTACTTGTTAGATATTACTGCATGGTCGGAACTAGAAGCACAAGCATTTCGCTACTCTGGCATTAACATCTGCTAACCATGTGTATGTGACAAATCAAATTGTATTTTATTTGATGACAAAAAGAGGCACTGAGTTTGAAGGTAGGACTTGAAATACATCCACAGGTACACCTCCGATTGACTCAAATTAATTAGCCTATCAGAAGCTTCTAAAGCCATGACATAATTTCCTGGAATTTTCCAAGCAGTTTAAAGGCACAGTCAACTTAGTGTATGTAAACTTCTGACCCTCTGGAATTGTGACACAGTGAATTATGAGGGAAACATTCCATCAGTAAACAATAGTTGGAAAAATGACTTGTGTCATGCACAAAGTAGATGTCCTAACTGACTTGTGTCATGCACAAAATAGATGTCCTAACAGACTTGTGTCAAGCACAAAGTAGATGTCCTAACTGACTTGTGTCATGCACAAAGTAGATGTCCTAACAGACTTGTGTCATGCACAAAGTAGATGTCCTAACTGACTTGTGTCATGCACAAAGTAGATGTCCTAACTGACTTGTGTCATGCACAAAGTAGATGTCCTAACTGACTTGTGTCATGTACAAAGTAGATGTCCTAACTGACTTGTGTCATGCACAAAGTAGATGTCCTAACAGACTTGTGTCATGCACAAAATAGATGTCCTAACCGACTTGTGTCATGCACAAAGTAGATGTCCTAACTGACTTGTGTCATGCACAAAGTAGATGTCCTAACAGACTTGTGTCATGCACAAAATAGATGTCCTAACCGACTTGTGTCATGCACAAAGTAGATGTCCTAACCGACTTGTGTCATACATAAAGTAGATGTCCTAACTGACTTGAGTCATGCACAAAGTAGATGTCCTAACTGACTTGTGTCATGCACAAAGTAGATGTCCCAACAGACTTGTGTCATGCACAAAGTAGATTTCCTAGCAGACTTGTCATGCACAAAGTAGATGTCCCAACAGACTTGTCATACACAAAGTAGATGTCCTAACAGACTTGTCATACACAAAGTAGATGTCCTAACAGACTTGTGTCATGCACAAACTAGATGTCCTAACTGACTTGCCAAAACTATAGTTTGTAATCAAGAAATGTGTAAAGTGGTTGAAAAATGTGTTTTAATGACTCCAACCCAAGTGTATGTTACCTTCCAACTACAACTGTAGGCATACATGTCAGCTTTGACACCGGTTTTGCACATCAGCGTTTAACTAGACATCGGGCCGATACCAATGTCTCCAACCTAAGTGTATGTAAATTTCCGACTTCAACTGTTTATATATTAGTACTATTAATTTCTCAAGCCCTGTGTTATTGGTATTTGCCATATAGTATATGCCCCCTGAAGTCTGTTCTAGGTCTGTGGGAGGCCAATGTTGTGTAATGTGTGTGTAGATTGTAGTTGGGGTGTGTGGGAGGGGGCACTCGAAGGAGATATATTGATCATGAAGTTAATGTGGAGACAGGAGATCTGAGAGCCTGCATGTGCGTGTAGCTAACGAGAGGCAGGAGATTTGAGAGGCAGGATCAATAGGGGGAGTTGGCAAGGAGAATGGAAGACGATGTCATCATCAGCTGTCCAACTGCCAAGCCCACTTGTGGATTAATTATTACAAATGATCAGTCATATTGTGTTTCCTCCTACAAAGCTATTTGACCGTTGGGCGATGACAGAGCTATATTAAACGCGTTCTTCCATAACAGACTCTGAAGGCTTTCTTTCACAGCACTTTAAAATGCCCACAGAATAATATTATTCAAAGTTATTGTATTCTGTTCTATTCTATCGCATAAGCGATGAATATATTATAATAAATGAGTCAAAGCTATTTTGATCAGATGATGTATGTACAGTTCCTTCGGACAGCATTCACAGCCCTTTTGTTGTGTTACAGCCTGAATAAAAAATGCATTCAATTTAGATGTTTTCTTGTCACTGGCCTTAACACAATACCCCATCATTTCAAAGTGGAATTATGTTTTTCAAAAAATATTCAAATTCATTTAAAGTGAAAAGCTGAAATGTCTTGACCCTTTTCTTATGGCAAGCCTTAATAAGTTCAGGAGTAAACATTTTCTTAATAAGTCATATAATAAGTTGCATTGACTCACTCCGTGTGCAATAATAGTGTTCAACATCATATCTGTACCCCACACATACAATTATCTGTAAGGTCCCTCAGTCGAGCAGTGAATTTCTAACACAGATTAAACCACAAAGACCAGGGAGGTTTTCCAATGCTTCGTAAAGAAGTGCACCTATTGGTAGATGGGTAAAGAAAAAACACATTTAATATCGCTTTGAGCATGGTGATGTTATTAATTACACTTTTGATGGTGTATCAATACACCCAGTCACTACAAGGAGAGAGGCATTTTTCATATTCAGTTTCTTGGAGAGGAGGGAAACCGGTCAGGGATTTTCCCACTAGGCCAATGTTTACTTTAAAACAGTTACAGAGTTTAATGTCTGTGTTAGAGAAAACTGAGGGTGGATCAAAAACATTGTAGCAACTCCACAATACTAACCTAATTGAGAGAGGGAAAATAAGAAAGCTTGTACAGAATATAAATATTCCAAAACATGAAGCAGAGTTGCAACAAGGCACTGAAGTAATACTACAAAGTTTTATATTTGGGGCCAATCCAATATAACATATTACTGAGTACCATGCTCCATATTTTCAAGCATAGTGGTGGCTGCATCATGTTTTGGGTATGCTTGTAATTGTTAAGGACTGGGGAGTTTTTCAGGATTAAAAAGAAACGGAATGCAGCTAATCACAGGCAAAATCCTAGACGAAAACCAGGTTAGCTGGGAGACAAATTCACCTTTCAGTATGACAATAAGCTAAAAACACAACGCCAAATATACACTGGAGTTGCATACCAAGAAGATAGTGAATGTTCCTGAGTGGCCTAGTTACGGTTTTGAATTAAACCCACTTGAAAATCTATGGCTTGACTTAGAAAATTGGCTTGACTTGAAAATGGTTGTCTAGCAATGATCAACAAACAATTTGACAGAGCTTGAAGAATTTTGAAAATAATAATGGACAAATACTGTATAGTCTAGGTGTGCAAACCTCTTAGAGACTTACCCAGTTGTAATCGCTGCCAAATGTATGTATTTACTCAGTGGTATATATTTATTTGATGCTCCCCAAAACATTCAAACAATTCTAAAAACATTATTTAACTTTGTCATTATGTGGTATTTTGTGTAGATGGGTGAGATTTCTTATCATTTGTTTTAGCAATTTTGAATACAGGCTGTAACACAACAAAATGTGGAATGAGTCAAGGGGTATGAACACTTTCTGAATGCACTGTATAGACAGAGATGTACAGTGAGCTCCAAAAGTATTGGGATAGTGAGAAATGTTTTGTTATGATATCTGTGTGTCTTTAACTTTCTCATTCATTATTATTCACAAGTCATTCAGGACTATCTGTAATCACGGCAGTATCCACATTCATTTAGATATGTTTAGAGACATATTATATTCTTATTTACAATGAAAGTCTCCAAAATGACACAATACATTATTTACCATTCATTTCTATTGGGCGCAAAATCATCTGAAACACAACCAAAACAAACAGCAAATGGTTCCAACAAATTTGTGGAGTTGCAAGCAAGGGTTGGGACTGGTTCAGGGAACCGAACAGAAAACCGGAAAATAACTATATTTAAGGAACAGAACCTGAACCGAAAACGGAAGTGATCGACACTGTGCCGTTATTTTAAAAGCATTTTTATTTATAAATGTTTTAATTTTACCCCCTTTTTCTCCCCAATTTCATGGTTTCCAATTGTTAGTAGTTACTATCTTGTCTCATCGCTACAACTCCCGTACGGGCTCGGGAAAGACGAAGGTCGAAAGCCATGCGTCCTCCGAAACACAACCCCACCAAGCCGCACTGCTTCTTCAACACGCACGCATCAAACCCGGAAGCGAGCCGCAACAATGTGTCGGAGGAAACACCGTGCACCTGGCAACCTGGAAAGCGTGCACTGCGCCTGGCCTGCCACAAGAGTCGCTGGTGCATGATGAGACAAGGATATCCCTACCGGCCAAGCCCTCCCCAACCCGGACGACGCTAGGCCAATTGTGCGTCGTCACACGGACCTCCCAGTCGCGGCCGGCTGCGACAGAGCCTGGGCACGAACCCAGAATCAGTGCCCTAGACCACTGTGCCACCCGGGAGGCTTAAAGGCATTTTTTTACGTGCCGAGCATCAAAGCACCTCTGCAAATCCCTCACTCTGTCAATCAGAGAAATGTTCTAGCATTTGCCTGCCAGCTGGAAATCTTTGCCAGTTGGTGTGTGTCGCGAAGCCACTCCTGCGTTGTTTTGGCTTTGTGCTTAGGGTCGTTGTCCTGTAGGAAGTTGAACATTCACCCCCAGTCTGAGGTCCTGAGCACTCTGGACAGGTTTTCATCAAGGATCTCTCTCTGTACTTTGCTCCGTTCATCTGTCCCTCAATCCTGACTAGTCTCCCAGTCCCTGCCGCTGAAAAAAATCCCCACAGCATGACGCTGCCAACACCGTGCTTTACCGTAGGGATGGTGCCAGATTTCCTCCAGACGTGAAGCTTGGCCTTCCGGTTACATCAGACCAGAGAATCTTGTTTCTCATGGTCTGAGCATCTTTTAGGTGCCTTTTGGCAAACTCCAAGCGGGCTGTCATGTGCCTTTTACTGAGGAGTGGCTTCCCCCTGGCCAATTCTACCATAAAGGCCTGATTGGTGGAGTGCTGCAGAGATGAGGAACTCTGGAGCTCTGTCAGCTTTCTGAATGCACTGTAAGTGAATTTGTCCCCAATTTTTTTTTTTTTTTTCACCTTTATTTAACCAGGTAGGCTAGTTGAGAACAAGTTCTCATTTGCAACTACGACCTGGCCAAGATAAAGCATAGCAGTGTGAACAGACAACACAGAGTTACACATGGAGTAAACAATTAACAAGTCAATAACACAGTAGAAAAAAAGGGGAGTCTATATACAATGTGTGCAAAGGGCATGAGGAGGTAAGCGAATAATTACAATTTTGCAGATTAACACTGGAGTGATAAATGATCAGATGGTCATGTACAGGTAGAGATATTGGTGTGCAAAAGAGCAGAAAAGTAAATAAATAACAACTGTGGGGATGAGGTAGGTGAAAATGGGTGGGCTATTTACCAATAGACTATGTACAGCTGCAGCGATCGGTTAGCTGCTCAGATAGCTGATGTTTGAAGTTGGTGAGGGAGATAAAAGTCTCCAACTTCAGCGATTTTTGCAATTCGTTCCAGTCACAGGCAGCAAAGTACTGGAACGAAAGGCGAATGAGGTGTTGGCTTTAGGGATGATCAGTGACACACCTGCTGGAGCGCGTGCTACGGATGGGTGTTGCCATTGTGACCAGTGAACTGAGATAAGGCGGAGCTTTACCTAGCATGGCCTTGTAGATGACCTGGAGCCAGTGGGTCTGGCGACGAATATGTAGCGAGGGCCAGCCGACTAGAGCATACAAGTCGCAGTGGTGGGTGGTATAAGGTGCTTTTGTGACAAAACGGATGGCACTGTGATAAACTGCACCCAGTTTGCTGAGTAGAGTGTTGGAAGCAATTTTGTAGATGACATCGCCGAAGTCGAGGATCGGTAGGATAGTCAGTTTTACTAGGGTAAGCTTGGCAGCGTGAGTGAAGGCGGCTTTGTTGCGGAATAGAAAGCCGACTCTTGATTTGATTTTCGATTGGAGATGTTTGATATGAGTCCGGAAGGAGAGTTTGCAGTCTATCCAGACACCTAATGACATATAGATGTCCACATATTCAAGGTCGGTTGAACAGGCTGGTAATAGGGGTTGCGACAATGGCGGCGGATAGTTTCAGAAATAGAGGGTCCAGATTGTCAAGCCCAGCTGATTTATACGGGTCCAGGTTTTGCAGCTCTTTCAGAACATCTGCTATCTGGATTTGGGTAAAGGAGAACCTGGAGAGGCTCGGGCGAGGAGCTGTGGGGGAGGCGGAGCTGTTGGCCGAGGTAGGAGTAGCCAGGCGGAAGGCATGGCCAGCCGTTGAGAAATACTTTTGGTCCCTAAAAAGGTCTGTAATTTCTAATCAGTTCACCCGATATGAATGAAAATACCTTCAAATTAAAGCTAACCTCATAGTCATTGTATAATTTCAAATCCAAAGTGCTGGAGTGAAGGGCCAAAACAACAACAAATGTTGTCACTGTCCCAATACTTTTGGAGCTCACTTCATGAGTACATGAATGGCTTTAGATGTAAATGCGTTGGCGTGATAAACGCTGAGATCCAGGCCCTTGTGAGTTGTCTGAGGTCTGTTAGAACCACAACAGGATGAATCAGCACATTATTTGTACATAATGTAAATGTTTGCTGGCGTGGGTAATGGAGGTAAGCCTGGTTCGTGACTGGCCATTTCTTTGTCAAGGTCTTCCTCCTCTGGAGATCTGGGGAGCAGGACCTTAAATCAGGGGACTATGAGAACCCTCTGCTGCTTTCCATAGAGACAATTTTGTGTCCCAAATGGCACCCTATTCCCTATATAGTGCACTGCTGTTGATCAGAGCCCTATGGTCAAATGAAGTGCACTAAGGGAATACAGTACCATTTGGGTACATAATATATATCTAACCTGTACTACTTTTAAATTCCTGTATAATCGTACAACAAGCAGTAAACAAGCCACATTGAGGTCTTCAGCCGAAGTAATATGGTTTAGAAAAATATTGTTGTTTAATTTCAGTGAATCTAATCTGTTGTCTGTAGATAAATGAACATATGAAACGTATACATATAGTAGGCATATAGAGGTTTTGGATTTTGTCCCTTATCTACAACTTGTTTTGACTACAAATACACAACTTGTTTTGACTACAGGTAGACAGCTTGTTTTGACTACAAATAAAAAGCTTGTTTTAAATACAAATTGACAGCTGGTTTTGACTACAAATAGACAGCTTGTTTTAAATACAAATCAGCAGCTGGTTTTGACTACAAATAGATAGCTTGCTTTGACTACAAATTGAAAGCTTGTTTTGATTACAAATAGACAGATGGTTTTGATTACAAATAGACAGTTTGCTTTGACTACAAATCAACAGCTGATTTTCACTACAAATCAACAGCTTGTTTTGACTACAAATAGAGAGTGAAGTACACATGGAGCATAAAACAGTCATATGAAAATACATACATTATTTATGACAGAATACGCATAGGATCTGGCCAACATAAAGATATGCCCATATCATCACAATCGCATCATTGATTATCAATAACAGTTTATTTACACAGTGGTTGATGTGTTATTGCTAAAGGGACCAGTAGTATTGCTGTTTGAAGAGGTGTCTGGAGAATCATACAGACCATGAATCATGACCATGGACCCATAACTGCTATTGAAATGTAAGAGGTCTGCAATGCTAAATATAATTCCTTAATCATGAAGATGCTGAAAAGAGATATCCTTGTAGTTGTTACTATAATTATTGTAATTATTATTGTTATTATTACCATTATTGTTATTCAGGTGTATAGCCTAGTAGTCAATACAGGGGTGTTGGCATGATGGAAGACTTATCTCGGACGAAAAAAAAGATTCACTGACCATGTGTTACCAGACCAGGATTGAGAGGAAAACTAGGGAAAAAACGGTACAAATATGCTTTCTTCTGGAGTTCCTTGTGCATAATATTTTACAAAATTATGTTTTATGTATGCAGAAGAGCCCTCTATTAAACAAAATAGGGAAATAATGTGATCAACATGTACCTTTTGAGTTTAGTTGGAGGATTCTGGCTTGTACAAAGCCAATGGGTGCAACGTGTGAGTGGGTGTTGTTCTTTAGCCTAGAGAACAGAACAGGACTGTGTTTGTGTCTGGTTGTTTTCTAGGGAGATGAATGGAAGAGGAGACAGGCCGAGGCACAAGCCTCTGTCTGCCTGAGACGATGAACAGGAGATTCATTACCCTTTGTGTGTGTGTGTGTGTGTGTGTGTGTCAGTGTGTGTCTCCATTACCACCCCTCACGGCTCTATTGGGTCTCATTATTCCCCCATCTCTATCACTGGGAGGAAGAGTGGGGGCCGCTGGCATAACCCACCATCCATCACACACACACACACACACACACACACACACACACACACACACACACACACACACACACACACACACACACACACACACACACACACACACACACACACACACACACACACACACACACACACACACACACACACACCCAAACATGCATCCACATACATACACACACCCATTAACTCTCTTTTCCACATTTTCTTGTATTACAACCTGAATTTAAAATGCATTACATTGAGATTTTGTGTCACTGGCCTGTTTTTAGACATTTTTACAAGTTAATAAAAAATGGAAAGCTGTAAGGTCTTGAGTCAATAATTATTCAACCCTTATGTTATGGCAAACCTAAATAAGTTCAGGAGGAACAAGTCACATAATACATTTTCATGGACTCTATGTGCATTTTGTTATGACTACTTCATCTCTGTACCCCATACAGACAATTATCTGTAAGGTCCCTCAGGCAAGCAGTGAATTTCAAACACAGACTCAACCACAAAGACCATGTTTTCCAAAGCCTCGCAAAGAATGGCATCGATTGGTAGATGGGTAAAAAAAAGCAGACATAAAATATCCCTTTGAGCATTACACTTTGGATGCTGTATCAATACACCAACTCACTACAAAGATACAGGCGTCTTTCCGAACCGCTCAGGGACAAGGCCAATAATGACTTTAACATTTTACTGCAGTGGGATAAATCAGGGTCAAACAGAGTGTTCTTGGTAGTCTTAAACCAAAGTTTACATCTCACACACATGGTTATGGGAATAAAAAAGAAGACACCTGTACCATGTCAGATATAGATATTGAAATGTATTCAATTTTGAGTTTGAATCCCAGTATTACACTTTATATACACTACTGTTCAAAAGTTCCGGGTCACTTAGAAATGTCCTTGTTTTTTAAAGAAAAGCTATTTTTTGTCCATTAAAATAACATCAAATTGATCAGAAATACAGTGTAGACATTGCTAGTGTTGTAAATTACTATTGTAGCTTGAAACTGCAGATTTTTTTATGGAATATCTACATAGGCGTACAGAGACCCATTATCAGCAACCATCACTCATGTGTTCCAATGTCACATTGTGTTAGGTAATCCAAGTTTATAACTTTAAAAGGCTAATTGATCATAAGAAAATATTTTTGAAATTATGTTAGCAAAACTGTTGTTCGGATGAAAACTGTTGTTCAGATTAAAGAAGCAATAAAACCGGCCTTCTTTAGACTAGTTGAGTATCTGGAGCATCGGCATGTGTGGGTTCGATTACAGGCGCAAAATGATCAGGAACAAAGACCTTTCTTCTTAAACTCGTCAGTCTATTCTTGTTCTGAGCAATGAAGGCTATTCCATGCAAGAAATTGCTAAGAAACTGAAGATCTCGTACAAGATCTTGTGTATAGTTTGAGAATTAGACGCCTCACAAGTCCTCAACTGGCAGCTTCATTATATAGCACCCGCAAAACACCAGTCTCAATGTCAACAGTGAAGAGGCGTCTCCGGGATGCTGGCCTTCTAGGCAGAGTTCCTCTGTCCAGTGTCTGTGGTCTTTTTATTGGCCAGACTGAGATATGGCTTTTTCTTTGCAACTCTGCCTAGAAGGCCAGCATCCCGGAGTTGCCTCTTACATTTACATTTAAGTCATTTAGCAGACGCTCTTATCCAGAGCGACTTACAAATTGGTGCATTCACCTTATGACATCCAGTGGAACAGTCACTTTACAATAGTGCGTCTAAATCTTAAAGGGGGGGTGAGAAGGATTACTTTATCCTATCCTAGGTATTCCTTAAAGAGGTGGGGTTTCAGGTGTGTCCGGAAGGTGGTGATTGACTCCGCTGTGATTGACTTCATTAAACTAACTATGTCAACAAACCTGGTCTAATTGTTAGCCAATTAAATTAATCATGTAACAATTAACTCATTAGGATTTGGGGCACCACAAGAGTGGTTGTTTAAAACTTCTTATGGCAAGGGGTTCCGCTAGCGGCAACCCTCGACAACATTTAACTGAAAATATTTTTTGGAAATATGTAACTTTCATACATTAACAAGTGCAATACACCAAATGAAAGGTAAACTTCTTGTTAACCTACCCATCATGGCAGATTTAAAAAGGCTTTACAGCGAAAGCACAACATATATTTATGTTAGGTCAGAGCCAAGTCACAAAAACACACACAGCCATTTTTCCAGCCAAAGAGAGGAGTCACAAAAGGCAGAAATAGAGATACAATTAATCACTAACCTTTGATGATCTTCCTCAGATGACACTCATAGGACATCATGTTACACAATACATGTATGTTTTGTTCGACAAAGTGCATATTATATCCCAAAAATCTCAGTTTACATTGGCGCGTTACGTTCAGTAATGTTTTGCTTCCAAAACATCCGGTGATTTTGCAGAGAACCACAATTTACAGAAATACTCATAATAAACATTGATAAAAGATTCAACTGTTTTTCACAGAATTAAAGATATACTTCTCCTTAATGCAAACATTTTTGCTCACCATCCTTGTGATCATTTTGACCCCACGGGGTGAGATCTTGCGTGGAGCCCCAGATCGTGGGAGATTATCAGTTGTCTTGTATGTCTTCCATTTCCTAATAATTGCTCCCACAGTTGATTTCTTCAAACCACGCTGCTTACCTACTGCAGATTCAGTCTTCCCAGCCTGGTGCAGGTCTACAATTTTGTTTCTGGTGTCCTTTGACAGCTCTTTGGTCTTGGTCATAGTGGAGTTTGGAGTGTGACTGTTTGAGGTTGTGGACAGGTGTCTTTTATTCCGATAACAAGTTCAAACTGGTGCCATTAATACAGGTAATGAGTGGAGGACAGAGGAGCCTCTTAAAGAAGAAGTTACAGGTCTGTGAGACCCAGATATCTTGCTTGTTTGTAGGTGACTAAATACCTATTTTCCACCATAATTTGCAAATAAATTTATTAAAAATCCTATAATGTGATTTTCTGGATTTATTTTCTAATTCTGTCTGTCATAGTTGAAGTGGACCTATGATGAAAATTACAGGCCTCTCTCATCTTTTTAAGAGGGAGAACTTGCACAATTGGTGGCTGACTAAATACTTTCTTGCCCCACTGTATTAGCAACTGGTACTGTGTAGCAGGCAGTTTACTCTGGGCACACTTTTTATCCAAACGTGAAAATGCTGCCCCCACCGATTTTTTTTTAGGTCACTCTTCTTAATGAGTTTTCATTGCGAATCCAGATTTCGAATCGACTTTCCTGCAGTTCCTATCACTTCCACTGGATATCAACAGTCTTTAGAAATTGCTTGAGGTTTTTCATTTGAGAAATGAAGAAGTAACACTGTTCAGAATGAGGCTCAAGGGAAGTGTACTCTTTTTTTAGAGGCGCGTGACCTGAAAGCACGCTCCACTTGGTTTTCCTCCGGTTATGAATACAGGATATCCCGTCTTCAATTTTATTAATTATTTACATTAAAAAATACCTAAAGTTGTATTACAAAAGTAGTTTGAAATGTTTGGACAACGCTTACAGGTAACTTTTGTAGTCACATTGCGCTTGTTGGATCCAGTATTTTTCAAACACGCCAAATAAATGGACATATATAAACGGAATTAATTGAACAAAAGGACCATTTGTGATGTTTATGGGACATATTGGAGTGCCAACAGAAGAAGCTTGTCAAAGGTAATGCATGAAATATATTTTTTAATTTCTGCGTTTTGTGTTGCACCTGCAGGGTTGAAATCTGCTTTTATCTCTTTGTTTACTAGGGTGCTATCCTCAGATATTAGCATTGTTTGCTTTCACCGTAAAGTTTTTAAATCTGACACGTTGGCTGGATTCACAACAAGTGTATCTTTAATTTGGTACATTGAATGTGTGATTTAATCAAAGTTTAATTTTTATAGTAATTTATTTGAATTTGTATCATATTGTCATCCTGAACAGTTATAAACTCCTGCATCTGCAAAATCCCCAGCCTTCCGTATGATTCAGTACTACAGAAATGGCTAAAATGATTAAATACATGGTAACAGGATAAACATACACACTAAATACATTAAAACAGGTCCCTGGCGGACTGACACAATATGGTGGCTTGTTGCAAATAAGATGGAGAGAGAGAGAGAGAGAGGGCGGCGCAGAGACATAATACTTTGGTATGTTTAGAAACTACTCTCACAGTAATCATAAACTTTGCACACTAACTGCCGCCCGTTTGGAGTAAGAAATCATGGATGTATTTACGTGTATATATATTGGCCTTGGAAAGGGAGTTGGGCTTTTGTAATGCTTGTAAGGCTTTGACTGTTCAAAAGGGTTCCCCATCAGTCTCCTACTGTTGCTCACCTCTGCCGTTGCCCGGCATCCAGCATGTAGTCCTGAACAGAACTACGGAGTTCACTCTACTTCCACTTGCTCTGGAACATAATTCTTTGAAGAAAGGCTAACCAGCCATGTTGATAGTTCCCAGTGGGGTGATGAGAGTGATGTACTACAGTGATTTGAGAAGAGTAGTAGAATGGTCCCATTTAAATTAGCTTTTATAGATATTTTACTTAGGACAGCTAGTCAGCTAGTCAGCCATACCAGTGATTGCCCAAGAGGTGAGCTTCTCGCCTCTACCTTGTGTTGATATCCAGAGTTCGAACTACGTCAAACCACTTTGGACGTAAGCTGCAGCTCAACGACTTTGGTCTGATATGTTAATTCTTAACCCATCATTTTATACAGTTCTTCAAAAGGGTGGTTCCCACATGCTGACACGCCCTCAAACCTCACTCAGGGACAATGACTACTTCCTTGTACAAAGTTATAGAACCAATTTCCTCATAAAGTTTCTACCACATCCCTCTATTAATTTACAAAAACACTTTCATAATTTTTCATATTTAATATACAAAGTAGAGGATGGAAACTTCACACATGCAGGGGGTATACTTTACAAGTTCCAGTATTTCCTTTATAATCTTTTTAATGACATCACAGAATAACAACCCATATGACATTAGTGTTCTGCCCATTTCCCACGTTCCCATGTTCCTTTATTGCTGACACAGAGCCCCCCTGATCCACCATGACTGGTCTGCCGACGTAATCGTCCGATGTGGTTTCAACAGGCTTTTCCGTTGCAATGTCGCCGAAGACACATCTGCTAGCCCCGCCCCGCTAGCTTTCTGAACACCGTGCCTCCCGCTCCCCTATTATAGTAGCGACTACCCTATGATCACTCGGCTACACATGCCTCTCTCTAATGTCAATATGCCTTGCCTTCTGCTGTTTTGGTTAGTTATTCTTTTATTTCACTGTAGAGCCCTAGTCCAGCTCAACATGCCTTAGATAGCTTATGTCACACACCACACACATGGGGAGACCTCACCTGGCTTAGCTGGTGTCTCCAGAGAATCAAGCTTTCTCATCAGCACTCAATGCCTAGATTTACCCCCACTGTACTCACATCCTACCATACCCTTTCTGTACATTATGCCCTTCATTTATTCTACCACGCCCAGAAATCTGCCCCTTGTCACGCCTTGGTCTTACTTTTTTGTGTTTTCTTTATTTATTTGGTCAGGCCAGGGTGTGACATGGGTTATTGTGGTGTGTTTTTTGTCTTGGGGTTTTGTGGGGTGTCTACGTAGTCTATGGCTGCCTGAGGCGGTTCTCAATCAGAGTCAGGTGATTATCGTTGTCTCTGATTGGGAGCCATATTTAGGCAGCCATATTCTGTGAGTGTTTGTTGGGTGATTGTTCCTGTCTTTGTGTTTGCACCAGATAGGGCTGTTTCGGTTTTCGTTATTTCACTTCGTTATTTTTGTAGTTTCTGTATGTATAGTTTTCCTTCATTAAAATATCATGAACCATCATCACGCTGCATTTTGGTCCGATCCTTGTTCTACCTCTTCGTCAGAGGAGGAGATAGAAGAGAGCCGTTACACCCCTTTTATTATCTGTTCCCAACGCACTAGAAGACCAGTTGTTGTAGCCTTTAGCCGTACCCTTATCCTACTCCTCCTCTGTTCCTCTGGTGATGTAGAGGTTAACCCAGGCCTTGTTTGTTGACTTCTGTAACCGTATAAGCTTTGGTTTCATGCATGTTAACATCAGAAGCCTCCTCCCTAAATTTGTTTTATTCACTGCTTTAGCACACCCTGCCAACCCTGATGTCCTAGCCATGTCTGAATCCTGGCTTAGAATTTTTGGTGGCCTTCCTGAAATTTCCATCCCCAACTACAACATTTTCCGTCAAGATGGAACTGCCAAAGGGGGCGCAGTTGCAATCTACTGCATATAGTTCTGTCATACTATCCAGGTCTGTGCCCAAACAGTTCGAGCTTCTACTTTCAACAATCCACCTTTCCAGTAATAGGTCTCTCACGGTTGCCGCTTCTTATAGACCCCCCTCAGCCCCCAGCTGTGCCCTGGACACCATATGAATTGATTGCCCCCATCTATCCCCATCTATCTTCAGAGTTCGCACTGTTAGGTGACCTAAACTGAGATATGTTTAGCCGTCTTACATTCTAAGCTAGATGCCCTCAATCTCACACAAATTATCAAGGAACCTATCAGGTGCAACCCTAAATCCGTAACCATGGGCACCCTCATTGATATCTTCCTGACCAACTTGCCCTCTAAATACACCTATGCTGTCTTCAACCAGGATCTCAGCAATCACTGCCGCATTGCCTGCGTACATAATGGGCCAGCGGACAAATGACCACCCCTCATCACTGTCAAATGCACCCTTAAACACTTCAGTGAGCAGACCTTTCTAACCGACCTGGCCCGGGTATCCTGGAAGGATATTGACCTCATCCCGTCAGTAAAAGATTACTGGTTGTTCATTAACAGTGTTTACCTCACCATCTTAAATACATGTAAGCATGCCCCATTCAAAAAATTTAGAACTAAGAACAGATATAGCCCTTGGTTCACTCCAGACTTGACTGTCCTTGATCAGCACCAAAACATCCTGTTGCGAACCACATTAGCATCGAATAGCCCCAGCGATATGGAACTTTTCATGGATGTCAGGAACAACTACCTTAGTCAGTTAGGAAAGCGAAGGCTAGCTTTTTCAAACAGAAATGTGCTTCCTGTAGCACTAATTCCCAAACATTTTGGGACACCGTAAAGTCCATGGAGAATAAGAGCACCTCCTCCCAGAGGCTAGGAAACACTGTCACCACCAATAAATATATGACAATCGAGAATTTCAATAAACATTTTACTACAGCTGGCCATGCTTTCCACCTGGCTACCCAGGCCAGCAGCTCTGTAACCCCCGCAGCAACTTGCCCAAGCCCCCCCCCCACTTCTCCTTCACCCAAATCCAGATAGCTGATGTTCTGAAAGAGCTGCAAAATCTGGATCCCTACAAAACAGCTGAGCTAGACAATCTGGACCATCTCTTTCTAAAATTATCTGCCAGATGGTTGCAATGCATATTACTAGCCTGTTCAACCTCTCTTTCGTATCGCCTGAGATCCCTAAAGATTGGAAAGCTGCCACGTTCATCCCCCTTTTCAAAGGGGGAGACACTCTAGACCCAAACTCTTACAGACCTATGTCCATCCTGCCCGGCCTTTCTAAAGTCTTTGAACGCCGAGTTAACAAACAGATCACCGACCATTTCGAATCCCATCGTCCTAAACGGTATCATAACCGCCATAAATAAAAGACAGTACTGTGCAGCCATTTTCATCGTCCTGGCCTTGGTTTCTCAAATGACTGCCTCGCCTGGTTCACCAACTACTTCAGTGTGTCATATCGGAGGGCCTGTTCTCCGGACCTCTGATAGTCTCTATGGGGGTGCCACAGGGTTCAATTCTCGGGTCGACTCTTTTCTCTGTATATATCAATGATGTCGCACTTGCTGCTGGTGATTCTCTGATTAACCTCTACGTAGACGACACCATTCTGTATACGTCTGGCCCTTCCTTGGACAATGTGTTAACAAACCTCCAAACGAGCTTCAATGCCATACAACACTCCTTCCGTGGCGTCCAACTGCTCTTAAATGCTGGTAAAACTAAATGCATGATCTTCAACCGATTGCTGCGGGCACCTGCCCGCCCTCCTAGCATCACTACTCTGGACGGTTCTGACTTAGAATATGGGGACTACTACAAATACCTAGGTGTCTGGTTAGACTGTAAACTCTCCTTCCAGACTCACATTAAGCATCTTCAATCCAAAATGAAATCTAGAATTGATTTCCTATTTCACAATGAAGCCTCCTTCACTCATGCTGCCAAATATACCCTTGTATATTTGTCTATCCTACTGATCCTTGACTTCGGCGATGTAATTTACAAAATAGCCTCCAACACTCTACTCTGCAAATTGTATGTTATCTATCACAGTGTCATCAGTTTTGTCACCAAAGCCCCATGTGCTACCCACCACTGCGACCTGTATGCTCTCGTTGGCTGGCCCTCGCTACATATTCATCGCAAAAACCCACTGGCTTCAGGTCATCTATAAGTCTTTGCTGTGTAAAGCCCCACCTTATCTCAGCTCACTGGTCACCATAGCAACACCCACTGGTAGCACGCGCTCCAGCAGGTATATTTCACTGATCATCCCCAAAGCCAACACATTACATTTACATTTAAGTCATTTAGCAGACGCTCTTATCCAGAGCGACTTCCAGTTCTCTGCTACCATTGATTGGAACAAATTGCAAAATTCACTGAAGCTGGAGACTTATATCTCCCTCACTAACTTTAAGCATCAGCTGTCAGAGCAGCTTACCGATCACTGTACCTGTACACAGCCCAACTACCTCATCCCCATATTGTTATTTATTTTTTTGCTCTTTTGCACCCCAGTATCTCTACTTACACATCATCATCTGCACATCTATCACTCCAGTGTTACTGTTAAACTGTTATTATTTTGCAACTATGGCCTATTTATTGCCTTACCTCCCTAACCTTACTACATTTGCACAAACTGTACATGTATTTTTCTATTGTGTTATTGACTGTACGTTTGTTTATCCCATGTGTAACTCTGTGTTGTTGTTTTTGTCATGCTGCTTTGCTTTATCTTGGCCAGGTAGCAGTTGTAAATGAGAACTTGCTCTCAACTGGCCGACCTGGTTAAACAAAAGTGAAAGAAAAAAAAGAAAAAGCAAACATTGTTCCAGTATTCACTTTAGAACATGTTAGAGTTTCAGTCTCTGTAGACAAAGGCACATTCCTGTGTGAGCATTGGAGAGGGGTGTTCTCCCCTTGATTTACAACAGGGTTTGAGATGTCAACCCCCCCACCAGCTCCCTTCTCCCCCCATCTGTGGGTGAGAGAGGGTCTGGTTACTGTCATCCATTGCCAAGCTGATCTGACCTCTTTGGATCCTCACAGGACAGTCATGACAAATACTTTCTGAAGGCACTGTATTAACTCTCTCACACACACACACACACACACACACACACACACACACACACACACACACACACACACACACACACACACACACACACACACACACACACACACACACACACACACACACACACACACACACACACACACACACACACACACACACACACACACACACTCACTAACTTAAGACACCCCGCGCCCCCAAAGACTGTGTAATTGAATGATAGCAGCACCCGTCACTGTGGAAGATAGAGGTGCAGTAGCTAGCTGTAAGTAGAATGAGCCACCCTGACTGGTGATCCAGCTCCTAGAGAGTAAAACAACTGTCTAAACAGAGTAAAATAGAGAAGAGACTGGTGAGCTATTACACTGCAAGATACTAGCTGAGGCCTGAGACACTTTCTTTTGGGTAAAGAAAACATTGGCTATAGCTTGAGTTTGAACCTTTAAGAACCTTTAACTTTCTGGTTCTATTTACACTTCTCTGAGCAATAAAAAAGCATTAGACATTAGAGGACAAGACAAAAAGACATCAGAAGCATTTTTGATTTTGTTCTTATGAGCTTATTCACCACTGAGCCATTGTGGATGCACTGTCTTTGCACCTATACAATAGCAGCTACAATATTATCAGTTATCAGGTATGAACATGCAATGTGCACTAGACACATTTTGTCTGATCTAATGACTGTTATAAACTGGGTGGTTCAAGCCCTGAATGTTGATTGGCTGACAGCCATGGTATATCAGACCGTATACAACGGATATGACAAAACTTGTTTTTCTGCTCTAATTATGTTGGTAACCAGATTATAGTAGCAGTAAGACACCACAGGGGTTTGTGGTATATGGCTAAAATATCACTACTAAGGGCTGTGTCCATGCACTCCGCATTGCGTTATGTGTAAGAACAACCCTTAGCCGTAGTATATTAGCCATATACCACACCTCATCGGGCCATATTGCTTAAGTACTAACCTCATAATGTTACATGGACTACTGTACAGAACGTCATGCTGCTTGCTTAGCTTCCTGCTAATTCGCCTCACATCAAGGCTCAAACCCAGGACCTCTGCCTTGCTAGCACACATGACCGCCCTCCTGAAGCATCTTACCTGTTGGCACCCCATGTGCTGGACTAGCACACATTTTATTAAATATAATCTGTATGGACTAGTGCACACTAGATAATGTCTAGTGTAGAGATGAATATGCATTTATTTGTGCCTTTATCCTTCAATGTCACGGAATAAACCTTCAATGTTAACAGTGTGACTGCTGTCTAAATCCCTCTCAATGTTGTCACTAAAACAGTATGAGCAGTATATTACATAACGCTCCATCAACTGCATCTGCATCAGCACAGTAATTGTCTGTAATTATATTTTACCAGGTCTGATGACTGTAGTCTGAGTGTGATGTGATCCCCAGCCAGGTCGCTGGGGAAGACGCTGGGCCAATTGTGTGCCTTCGCATGGGTCTCCCAGTTGCAGCCGGCTGCAACACAACCCCGGATCAAACCCAGATCTGTAGTGAACCCTCTAGCACTGCAGATACAATGCCTTAGACACTGCGACACCCTCAGGTTTCTCAAGATTGACTTCCAAATTGGACGTCGGGAGATTACTTTTAAAAAAAAACATTTTGGACAGCGAGGGCCAAATGCTCCGGCTTCGAGGGTTACGTGTTCAATCCCAGTGGTAGGCTTGGTTTGAGCCCCATCCCAAAACTTAACCCTTAACGTAACCTTTCGGGAATTAATGAAGGAGGATGCATAGCAGGAAGAGCAACGCACTATGTCAAAAACTCGAAATTTGAAGTTTGGAGAAACATGGATAAACGTCAATAACTAAAGTCAAATTGGTAAAACCGTTAATGCACAGCGCATCTCCTATTGATGAAGAGAGTTTAACTGTTTGTACAGATCTAGGATCAGTTTACTCTCCTTCAATACGAACCATAAAGGGGGAATCCAATGCTGAACTGAGGTCAGTTGTGAAGGATCGCATGATCTTACTCCAATGACATGAGGGAGTCAGATGAGGTGAGGGGAGAGAGGGAGAAAAGATTCACAGCAAAATAGTTGTCCTACTCTATCTTTCTCTCCCTCCCTCCCTGCATCAGCAGAGCTGAAGTCTTTCAGGTGAAAAATGGGATGTTGAGACGCTGACTGAATAATTCAGAGGTTGTTACGAGGCAGCCAAACTGTGTGTGTGTGTGTGTGTCTTACAAACAGCAGGACAGCATGCTAAACAGCAAACATGGCAGAGGTGCCAGAGTGCCCTTCTGAACTTCAACCCAACTTTCCCCCACAACCCATCTCTGTATACTTTCGAGGAGAAACTGCACATTCACATACACACACACACACCTTTACCTTGGCTGGGAAACTAAACACACACACACAAAAGCCAAGGCTAGCTTTTTCAAGCAGAAATTTGCTTCCTGCAACACTAACTCAAAAAAATTCTGGGACACTGTAAAGTCCATGGAGAATAAGAACACCTCCTCCCAGCTGCCCACTGCACTGAAGATAGGAAACACTGTCACCACTGATAAATCCACCATAATTGAGAATTCAATAAGCATTTTTCTACGGCTAGCCATGCTTTCAACCTGGCTACTCCTACCCCGGTCAACAGCACTGCACCCCCAACAGCAACTCGCCCAAGCCTTCCCCATTTCTCCTTCTCCCAAATCCATTCAGCTGATGTTCTGAAAGAGCTGAAAAATCTGGACCCCTACAAATCAGCCGGGCTAGACAATCTGGACCCTTTCTTTCTAAAATTATCTGCCAAAATTGTTGCCACCCCTATTACTAGCCTGTTCAACCTCTCTTTCGTGTCGTCTGAGATTCCCAAAGATTGGAAAGCAGCTGCGGACATCCCCCTCTTCAAAGGGGGGGACACTCTTGACCCAAACTGCTACAGACCTATATCTATCCTACCATGCCTTTCTAAGGTCTTCGAAAGCCAAGTCAACAAACAGATTACCGACCATTTCGAATCTCACCATACCTTCTCTGCTATGCAATCTGGTTTCAGAGCTGGTCATGGATGCACCTCAGCCACGCTCAAGGTCCTAAACGATATCTTAACCGCCATCGATAAGAAACATTACTGTGCAGCCGTATTCATTGTTCTTGCCAAGGCTTTCGACTCTGTCAACCACCACATCCTCATCGGCAGACTCGACAGCCTTGGTTTCTCAAATGATTGCCTCGCCTGATTCACCAACTCTCTTCTCTGTATACATCAATGAGGTCGCTCTTGCTGCTGGTGAGTCTCTGATCCACCTCTACGCAGACGACACCATTCTGTATACTTCCGGCCCTTCTCTGGACACTGTGTTAACAACCCTCCAGGCAAGCTTCAATGCCATACAACTCTCCTTCCGTGGCCTCCAATTGCTCTTAAATACAAGTAAAACTAAATGCATGCTCTTCAACCGATCGCTACCTGCACGTACCCGCCTGTCCAACATCACTACTCTGGACGGCTCTGACTTGGAATACGTGGACGACTACAAATACTTAGGTGTCTGGTTAGACTGTAAACTCTCCTTCCAGACCCATATCAAACATCTCCAATCCAAAGTTAAATCTAGAATTGGCTTCCTATTTCGCAACAAAGCATAATATAATAATAATAATAATATATGCCATTTAGCAGACGCTTTTATCCAAAGCGACTTACAGTCATGTGTGCATACATTCTACGTATGGGTGGTCCCGGGAATCGAACCCACTACCCTGGCGTTACAAGCGCCATGCTCTACCAACTGAGCTACAGAAGGACCCTTCACTCATGCTGCCAAACCTACCCTTGTAAAACTGACCATCCTACCAATCCTCGACTTTGGCGATGTCATTTACAAAATAGCCTCCAATACCCTACTCAACAAATTGGATGCAGTCTATCACAGTGCAATCCGTTTTGTCACTAAAGCCCCATATACTACCCACCATTGCGACCTGTATGCTCTCGTTGGCTGGCCCTCGCTTCATACTCGTCGCCAAACCCACTGGCTCTATGTCATCTACAAGACCCTGCTAGGTAAAGTCCCCCCTTATCTCAGCTCGCTGGTCACCATAGCATCTCCCACCTGTAGCACACGCTCCAGCAGGTATATCTCTCTAGTCACCCACAAAACCAATTCTTTCTTTGGCCGCCTCTCCTTCCAGTTCTCTGCTGCCAATGACTGGAATAAACTACAAAAATCTCTGAAACTGGAAACACTTATCTCCCTCACTAGCTTTAAGCACCAACTGTCAGAGCATCTTACAGATTACTGCACCTGTACATAGCCCACCTATAATTTAGCCCAAACAACTACAGTGTTGTTTTGCACGCCCAATTTTTCAGTTTTCGATTTGTTAAAAAAGCTTGAATTATCCAATAAATGTCGTTCCACTTCATGATTGTGTCCCACTTGTTGTTGATTCTTCACAAAAAAATACAGTTTTATATCTTTATGTTTGAAGCCTGAAATGTGGCAAAAGGTCGCAAAGTTCAAGGGGGCCGAATACTTTCGCAAGGCACTGTACCTCTTTCCCAACTGTATTTAATTTATTTATTTATTTTGCTCCTTTGCACCCCATTATTTTTATTTCTACTTTCCACATTCTTCCATTGCAAAACTACCATTCCGGTGTTTTACTTGCCATATTGTATTTACTTTGCCACCATGGCCTTTTTGCCTTTACCTCCCTTCTCACCTAATTTGCTCACATTGTATATAGACTTGTTTATACTGTATTATTGACTGTATACTGTATTATTGTTTGTTTTACTCCATGTGTAACACTGTGTCGTTGTATCTGTCGAACTGCTTTGCTTTATCTTGGCCAGGTCGCAATTGTAAATGAGAACTTGTTCTCAACTTGCCTACCTGGTTAAATAAAGGTGAAATAAAAAATAATAATAAACACACACACACACACACTCCAAAATCAGGGACACAACCTTACAAAAGGGCAGTGTTTTATCAGATAGGGTACATCTTACACAAAATCTATGCTTCATTACAATTGAAGCATAACTGAATAAAATCAGACAGAAACATGTATAAATCTTGAGTACAAATCACAGTGGCCATTCACAAAGTTAACTGGTTGGTTTGGTTTGTAATGGCATGGTAAATTCACAGTGTTTTGTGAATGTTGATAAACGTTTGCCAGGTGTCACACAACCCATCAGTAGGTATTATTCCAGTCTATTATCCCCTTGAGCATGACGTTCATGATGATCACACTGGATGACAGTCTATTTCCGATATACTGTAGATGGGAACTGTCGTGATGTGACTAGTATTAATGCGATAACTGGTATCTTATCAAATCAATAAACTATGTTTTATTATTACATGATTAAATGAATCATGTAACAAATAACTCAGTAACTTGGAGCACCACGGGAAAACCTATTTAACAAGTTACTATCTCCCGAATTAAACTCTTATAAGATATATTAATATCTGTAGATAACAGTCACTTTTTTTACCTCTTATCAGTCTTATTTTGAACATGAAAATATTCTATAAATCTGCACGAACCCTAGTCTACATAATGACTCAGCTTACTCAAATTGGCTTAATTATTTATTTACTAACTAATGAAATAATCACACAGAAATACATAAACACACACACAGTATAGGTTGAATTGATTACTAACATAATGTAATGAAAAGTCCCTAGTGGACTAACCCGATATGACGGCTGGTCACTCAATGAAAGGGGTGGGGAACAAAAGAGTGGGAGAAGGAGAGACAAAGGAATCCAACCATCGTACATACAGTTGAATAATACACTCATCTTAAATATGGATATTTAGCACCCTAACAACCGCTCATTCAGATTTTGAAATGCAATGTCAGACTTCCTCTCGCTCATTTACTTTACTTTGCCCAAACACACACACACACACTTCACTCGCCTTCCCATTTCTCCCATATTTGAATGAGATGGGCTATTCTCCTTCTCCCTGACAGGCAGCGTTGAGGATGGTGGCAGACATCATTTACTAGAACCAATATCTGCTGTAGTGGAGAATGATATTCAGTTTACAGAATGAGACAGAGATATCTCTTTCACACAGGCGCCACCATTGGAACGACATGTGTGGATGTTTGTCCTCCCTCCACCCTTACGCAATGTAATCAAATATTTTTGTCACATGTGCCAAGTACAACAGGCACTTACCATGAAATGCTTACTTACAAGCCCTTAACCAACAATGTGGTTCAAGAAATAGAGTTAAGAAGACATTTACAATATAAACGTAAATTTAAAAATTAAAATCAAAAAGTAACACAAGAAAATGACACAACAATAATGAGGCCATTTACAGGGGTTACCGATACCAAGTCAATGTGCGGGGGATACAGGTTAGTCTAGGTAATTTGCAAATTGAATATGCACAGTGTTATATAGACCAGCCGTCTATTCCAGATAGATATAGCTAGTTCTTACAGAGTCTAACTATGTACCAGGAAGGAGATAGGTCACCACATAACACTGACAGATGCAGAGAGACAGAGGGAAAGGAAATATAATATGTAATATTGTGCACAGTAAATGCCTTGGTGGATATAGGTATTCCATAAAGGACCTGGGTAGGAGAGACGGTGATGTATCTCACAAATAGATGGTATTCATCTATATAACTTTATGAATGAGTAATGGAACATAATGACTTCATAAAGCATGTGCATTTCATTTTTCTGTATCATCGCTTATTTTTTGTTCATCTTCTCAATGTTGTGAAAGGAAATGTATGTAACAACATCAGCCTGAATATATTGGTTTCTATTTCGCCTACACTTCTCTTGAATTGCCGTAATGTTCTAATGAATATCTTATCTGATACATTCAACCTTTTGTGTGTTTGAGTCTCTCCCAGCGGTGTTCATTTGCAACAGCTATCAGCGGCAGTTAGTCCCATCCGTTCGCTCCAACATACCTTGAACAGACACTTAGTCTGGTTGTTGCTCAGGTTACAGTTTCACCAGTCAGTCTTAATGTCTCAAATCATCCATCTACCCTGTTCAGAGAGACACGTCCCTTTGCGGCCACCAGAACCTCTTTTTCACCAATTTTTTTCTTTCCAATTTATTAAAGAAGCGTAGCTAGTCACTCTTAGGAGCTGCTTTTGGGTCTTATTGTAAAAGGAACAGAGAGAGAGGGGGAGGGATGCTCACTGTGTCACGAACGTCGTCTTGAAAATGACCGGACCAAGGTGCAGGGTGGTGAGCGTACATTTTTCTTTATTTTTAAATGTTGCCAATGTAACAGTATAACTTTACACCGTCCCCTCGCCCTTACCCGGGCGCGAACCAGGGACCCTCTGCACACATCAACAACAGTCACTCACGAAGCATCATTACCCATCGCTCCACAAAAGCCACGGCCCTTGCAGAGCAAGGGGAACTACTACTTCAAGGTCTCAGAGCCCGTGACGTCACCGATTGAAACACTATTTAGCACGCACCACCGCTAACTAAGCTAGTGTTTCACATCCGTTGCACTAACAAAACAATAAACAACAAAAAGTAACATGAAGCTCTGTAAGGCTATACATGCATTAAACGAAGACAACAACCCACAAATGAGAAAAGCAAAAAGGCTGCCTAAGTATGATTCCCAATCAGAGACAACGATAGACAGCTGTCCCTGATTGAGAATCATACCCGGCCAAAAACAAAGAACCAGAAAGCATAGACTTTCCCACCCGAGTCACAACCTGACCAAAAAAAAGTAGAGAATAAAAGGATCTCTACGGTCAGGGCGTGCCACACTGATACCTCTCGTCCACGACTCTCTCTCTCAACCATACACCAAAATAGCCCCTCGCATGGAGAGCAGAGGATGCTCCGCCAACGTATTGAGGGAATGATTACAGAAGACAGCCAATGGATTCGCCATCTCATTAACCCGGCATCTGGATGCCTGCAATTTGCTACTTCCCTCCATTTCCCCTCCTTTATCCTTCCCTTTCTCTTAGCAGAGAACGAAAGCAAATTGCTTATCTTTGACATAATGGGACTATTTCTACCCGTAGATGGATAAACACAACAGTGTTAGGGAGTTTGGCAGTGCGGCATTGCAATCAAGCTGGGACAATGATTACTGCCACGGCAACTGGGTGAAATTAATCCACAGCCTTCTGACACGATGGGCTGACGGACTCAAAGCCTCAATGGGTGCTGATCATTCTCTCTGTCTCTTTATCTCTCTCTGTTCGCTCCCTCTCTTTCTCTCTCTCGCTATATCTCTCTCCCTTCCAAATGACTGGCGTAGATTATGTGAAGAGAGGTAGGGAGGGAGATAGATAGAGAGGGAAGAAGAGGTGTTGAGGGAGAGAAAGAGTCGGGGAGATGGAGAGAGTCGTTGGGAGAGAGAGGGAGGGGTTGGGATAGAGAGGAAGGTGTTGGGAGAGAAGTGTGTGTATCTTGGGGAAAATGGACACATTTCCATATCATAAAACTCATGTCGTATACAGTGCCAATTTTTATGATTACTATGTTTCATGTACAGTTACAAGATGACATGGCATCATACCCTGGGTTGTTCTGAACAGAATGAGCCTGTTTGTCTATTGTGAAGAAACTTCCCCACAGCACAAGCACCTGAATGCACTCAGGGCTCCTTTCTATGTGCACCAAAATGACAATCTGTTTCCCTGAATTGCATTTTGAAAGCCTAACACTGTCAAATCGTATTTTATAACTTAGCCAGTCATTTTGGCAATAGATCAATTTTTTAATTGAAGCCCACCTCACTCAGATTGCAATTTCGAATAGACCATTTTTGGACAGTTTTTGAATGAGTGCGGAGATAGAGGGCTGTGTTCCAAACAAAACAACTACAAGTGTGACGCTCTAGTTGTAAAGATATGTGGCCACTTGGAGACACCAGTTAGTCCTCTCACTCAAACCTTATTTCCAGAAATATTGTTATTATCATGTTACCATATGTATCCAAAGTATTTTCAGAATTTATCAGAAATGCGTCAAAAAGTACAGAAAATGTCAAATGCACAGTGTAATGTTTAGATTCAGTCTTGTGTGAACTGTTGTTTCCTCACCTTTTATAGTCTAATAATTTTCCCATAATCTCCAAACTTTTCCCTTTCAATTTCTACCATGGTTAAGCATATGCATATCATATTTCTTCTGTACAAAACATTTACATTTAGTCCTATCCACATAGGCAAATTCCCACGAGTCTAAAGGGATAACATTCTCCATGCTGCCTTTCTGAAGAAGAGTTTGTATGACTCACTAGTCATGTCTGATGAACAGTGCTTGAGTAAACGATATGACATGAGCCCTCTTTCTCTCTCTCTTTCTCTCTTTCTCTCGGTCTATGTCTCTCTCTGTGTGAGGCCTGTGACAACTCTCCCTCTGTTACGGTTTCTTTCCCTCTCTCTTGCTCTCTCTCTCTCTATTCCTGTCTCTCTCTCTTTCCCTCTCTCTCTCTCTCTGTTCTTTTGTCTCTCTCTCTTTCCCTCTCTCTCCCTCTGTTCTTTTCTCTCTCTCTCTTTCCCTCTCTCTCTCCCTCTGTTCTTTTCTCTCTCTCTCTTTCCCTCTCTCTCTCCCTCTGTTCTTTTCTCTCTCTCTCTTTCCCTCTCTCTCTCCCTCTGTTCTTTTCTCTCTCTCTCTCTTTCCCTCTCTCTCTCCCTCTGTTCTTTTCTCTCTCTCTCTCTTTCCCTCTTTCTCTCCCTCTGTTCTTTTCTCTCTCTCTCTCTTTCCCTCTCTCTCTCCCTCTGTTCTTTTCTCTCTCTCTCTCATTCGTATACCCTCTTTCTCTCCCTCTGTTCTTTTCTCTCTCTCTTTCCCTCTTTCTCTCCCTCTGTTCTTTTCCCTCTCTCTCTCCCTATGTTCTTTTCTCTCTCTCTCTTTCCCTCTCTCTCCCTCTGTTCTTTTCTCTCTCTCTCTTTCCCTCTCTCTCTCCCTCTGTTCTTTTATCTCTCTCTCTCTCCCTTTCCCTTGCTCTGTCGCTCTCTGTTTTGTCTCTTTCCCTCTCTCTCCCTCTGTTCTTTTCTCTCTCTCTTTCCCTCTCTCTCTCCCTCTGTTCTTTTCTCTCTCTCTCTTTCCCTCTTTCTCTCCCTCTGTTCTTTTCTCTCTCTCTCTTTCCCTCTTTCTCTCCCTCTGTTCTTTTCTCTCTCTCTTTCCCTCTCTCTCTCTCTGTTCTTTTCTCTCTCTCTCTTTACCTCTCTCTCTCCCTCTGTTCTTTTCTCTCTCTCTCTTTCCCTCTTTCTCTCCCTCTGTTCTTTTATCTCTCTCTCTTTCCCTCTCTCTCCCTCTGTTCTTTTCTCTCTCTCTCTTTCCCTCTCTCTCCCTCTGTTCTTTTCTCTCTCTCTCTTTCCCTCTTTCTCTCCCTCTGTTCTTTTATCTCTCTCTCTTTCCCTCTCTCTCCCTCTGTTCTTTTCTCTCTCTCTCTTTCCCTCTCTTTCCCTCTGTTCTTTTCTCTCTCTCTCTCTCTCCCTTTCCCTTGCTCTGTCGCTCTCTGTCTTTGTGTCTTTAGCTCTCTCTTCTTCTCTCTTGCTCTTGTCTGAAACGTGAAGAACTCAATGTTTTGACTCGCTGGTCATGACTGAGTGGGAGTGAGAGAGGCCAGTGACGTAAAAAGGTTTAATTAACTTGCTGCCACAGAGCGTTGTATTTGGACATATTCACTTGCCTGCGAACCACCCGTTAAACCTTCAATTGCAAACCCTAACAAATCTGTAGCGGAGCCAGTACCACGGCGTACACACACACACACCTCCTGCGGGCTCTGTAGGTTAAGCTTTACAACCACCAGAGTCTGACTCCTGAAGGTAATTGTGGTGTAGTTGACATGCCCCAATCAGGTTCTGCATTCAGAGACACATGTTCCTTTCTTCCTCCATTGAGTGAATCGGGCAGAGAGAAGGGAAGAGCTGGAGATAAGATGTGCGATTCATACCAATATACATTACACACACATGCAAGCGAGCATGCGCACACACACACACGTGAATACACTCCCAGATACGCACACACACATACACACCATCCTACCGTCTCCATAATAAATCAGTGTATTTATTTAGAGCAGACTGCTCCGCAAAAATGAATCCAGTCAATCGTTCTGTAATGGAATGACGCACAAACACAACACACACTGTAACGTGTCTGTGTGTGTATGCCTATGTTTGTGTGCGTGTGTGTGTGCTTGCATGTGTGTGTTTGTGTGTGGAGGGGGGGGTTGCAGCGTGCTCCCTGGTTAGGCCCTGGTCCTGCGGTATAGCCCAGAGGGGGACAGGACGATGCTGGGAGTCTGATTTACAGCCAATGAATCCATTGATTAACATCTCCAATTCAATGCCTCATATCGTTTCTTTATGGTTAGCGGTGGAATAGTTGTAGAAAATGAGATTAGAGCTCAGTCACTGCCTTCTTTGTATGCGCAAAAGGTCATCTGTCATCGTTTAGGAGTTTTTAGCATGAGGGCATATCTTGCATTGTTTTTTCTTCATCATTTCCATTTAAATTGCCTGTTTGCGTCGAGAACTGATTGCATCTCAGAGGGAGATGAGAGGGGAAATGGACTAACCCCCTTATAGTTTCTTTGAATGTGCAAATTGACATAATCTTAAAAAGGCGAGAATTAACATGCTAAAAGACAGTTATGATGAACACCCATTGCCAAGGCTTAATTCGTCAGGCGATTAAGAATCCATTTAATCAACCACGAGCACATATTCAGAACTGTCCAGAGTAGTGATGCTAGTCAGGCGGGCGGGTGCGGGTAGCAATTGGTTAAAGAGCATGCATTTAGTTTTACTAGCATTTAAAAGCAGTTGGAGGCCACGGATGAAGTGTTGTATTGCATTGATGCAAATTTGGAGGTTTGTTAATTAACACAGTGTCAAATAAGAGCCAGATGTATAGAGAATGGTGTCTGCGTAGAGGTGGATCAGGGAATCACCAGCAGCAAGAGCGACATCATTGGTATATACAGAGAAAAGAGTCGGCCCGAGAATTGAACCCGTGGCACCCCCATAGAGACTGCCAGAGGTCCGGACAACAGTGGATCGAATGCCCCTGAGCAGTCGATCCACTGTTCCCCGGGCAACGAAGACGTGGATTTCGATTAAGGCAGCCCCCCGCACCTCTGATTCAGGGTTGGGTTGGGTTAAATGCGGAACACACATTTCAGTTGAAGGCATTCAGATGTACAGTGAGGGAAAAACGTATTTGATCCCCTGCTGATTTCGTACGTTTGCCCACTGACAATTTTTTTTATCAGTCTATCATTTGAATGGTAGGTTTATTTGAACTGTGAGAGACAGAATAACAAAAAAAAAATCCAGAAAATGCATTTCAAAAATGTTATAAATTGATTTGCATTTTAATGAGGCAAATAAGTATTTGAACCCTATGCAAAACATTACTTAGTACTTGGTGGCAAAACCCTCGTTGGTAATCAGAGGTCGGACGTTTCTCATAGTTGGCCACCTGGTTTGCACACATCTCAGGAGGGATTTTGTCCCACTCCTCTTTGAAGATCTTCTCCAAGTTATTAAGGTTTTGAGGCTGACGTTTGGCAACTCGAACCTTCAGTTCCCTCCACAGATTTTCTATGGGATTACAGTTTTTCTCAGTCACTTTGGTGCATTTTTCACATCATCTCTAACATGTGCAAAATAATAAGTGCATTTCTCAGAACAATTTGTACAAACTGCAATATACAATAGATATGTTTCTAAAGCTAGTCAGTCACTAAAAATCCTTAGTACATCTCTCAAAAGTAAATATTCATGCCAATGATCAAGTCATTGAGTCATTGTTCACGAACATGGTCGTCAAAATGTTTAGGCATGTTGTTAATGTAACTGTGTACTTTGGCAGTATTACCTGATGTAAACTTAGGCTACAGTTTGGATGACAGTTACTGTATTGAAAATGCACAAGGCTGCACTTCTATGGCATGTATCAATTTCAACAGTACTATTTACATATTACTGTATGTGGGTTATTGATTGAAAGAGACTGGACAACCCAAGGGGCACAAAGCAAAAAAAACTAAATTAGAAAAAACACACGAAACCACCCCTAAGGCACAACTTTGCCCGCAGCACTGTTGTGCTGTCTCTACACATCCAGACATTCCTGTCTGTCGGCCCACATATTCTCATCCACATCACACCGGATATTTTCACCTTCCAATGCAACGTGGAAATAATATTTTGAAATGCCTTATCCATCCTCTGCAGGCGTCTACTGTGATGTCCTCACATGCTGCATCCATTGCAGCCAGCAGGGTCATCTGTATGTGTGGCTGACAATCGTACACCTTCCACCTCCATGCTGAAAATAACTCCTCAATTGGGTTAAGGAATGGTGAATAAGGTGGGAGGAATTCTACGAGCATCCTCGGGTGGGTCACAAACCATTGCCTTATGATGTTTGATCGATGGAAACTCACATTATCACAAATGACCACATACTTTGGCAAATCCTCTCTAAACAGACCCCTCTCATCATCAGGAATGAGAGCCCTGTAGAGAGTCTCTAAAAAGTTGAGTAGACGCTGGGTGTTGTATGGCCCTATAAGGGGGATATGGGTTAGGACACCATGCTCCGAAATAGCAGCACACATGGTGATATTTCCTCCCCGTTGGCCTGGCAAATCCAAATTGCTAGGACCATGGTGCAAATAGCCTCCTCCTGTTGAGGTGTGAAAAGGCGTCCTCTGCCACCGGTTTGAGGTAATCTTGCAGTCCTATGTGGGGAAAAATGTACATAGACAAAAACTATGCGTACACACATTTTACTGTAAAACATTGCAACTCTGTGTTGTGGTCTGTCTATATATGCTTGCCAATTGATTCTTCATGAGATGCACCTTTGAAATTTAGACAACTGGTTGATTGTTGGTTGAACTAACACTTTACATTCCTTCATGAGTGAGGGTCAATTTCACCTGCACGATTCATCAATTCACGTTTTTGTACAAAAGGTCTAATAGAAATGTGTAAAACTATGCTTGACAGTTTATAACAAATAGTTCAACAATTTTGCATGTAATGGCTGATGCAAGGAACTAATGCCTAGATGTTTTGAGGGGTAAGACTATTCAACAGAGAACCATCTACTATATTTTGATCAACATGACATGAGCAATTGATAATGTGGAAAAAAGCTGACATTTGTACATTATCAATTGCAATTTGTTCAAAGGAATAAGAAATTGCTTTAATGATGTGCATAAGTGACTAGATGATTTGGAATTTGTACAAGTAGTATCAAGAATTGCACTTTTGATCTAAGAAATGCACCAAAGCGACTGAGAAAAACTGTAAGGTCTGGAGACTGGCGAGGCCACTCCAGGACCTTAATGTGCTTCTTCTTGAGCCACTCCTTTGTTGCCTTGGCCGTGTGTTTTGGGTCATTGTCATGCTGGAATACCAATCCACGACCCATTTTCAATGCCCTGGCTGAGGGAAGGAGGTAAATGGCCCCGTCCATCGTCCCTTTGATGCGGTGAAGTTGTCCTGTCTCCTTAGCAGAAAAAACCCCAAAGCATAATGTTTCCACCTCCATGTTTGCCTTTGGGGATGGTGTTCTTGGGATCATAGGCAGCATTCCTCCTCGTTCAAACACGGCGAGTTGAGTTGATGCCAAAGAGCTCAATTTTGTTCTCATCTGACCACAACACTTTCACCCAGTTATCCTCTGAATCATTCAGATGTTCATTGGCAAACTTCAGACGGCATGTATATGTTTTTTATTTTATTTTTATTTCACCTTTATTTAACCAGGTAGGCAAGTTGAGAACAAGTTCTCATTTGCGACCTGGCCAAGATAAAGCAAAGCAGTTCGACAGATACAACAACACAGAGTTACACATGGAGTAAAACAAACATACAGTCAATAATACAGTATAAACAAGTCTATATACAATGTGAGCAAATGAGGTGAGATAAGGTAAAGGCAAAAAGGCCATGGTGGCAAAGTAGATACAATATAGCAAGTAAAACACTGGAATGGTAGTTTTGCAATGGAAGAATGTGCAAAGTAGAAATAAAAATAATGGGGTGCAAAGGAGCAAAATAAATAAATAAAGAGGTAGTTGTTTGGGCTAAATTATAGGTGGGCTATGTACAGGTGCAGTAATCTGTGAGCTGCTCTGACAGTTGGTGCTTAAAGCTAGTGAGGGAGATAAGTGTTTCCAGTTTCAGAGATTTTTGTTGTTCGTTCCAGTCATTGGCAGCAGAGAACTGGAAGGAGAGGTGGCTAAAGAAAGAATTGGTTTTGGGGGTGACTAGAGAGATATACCTGCTGGAGCGTGTGCTACAGGTGGGAGATGCTATGGTGACCAGCGAGCTGAGATAAGGGGGGACTTTACCTAGCAGGGTCTTGTAGATTACATGGAGCCAGTGGGTTTGGCGACGAGTATGAAGCGAGGGCCAGCCAACGAGAGCATACAGGTCGCAATGGTGGGTAGTATATGGGGCTTTAGTGACAAAACGGATTGCACTGTGATAGACTGCATCCAATTTGTTGAGTAGGGTATTGGAGGTTATTTTGTAAATGGCATCGCCAAAGTCGAGGATTGGTAGGATGGTCAGTTTTACAAGGGTATGTTTGGCAGCATGAGTGAAGGATGCTTTGTTGCGAAATAGGAAGCCAATTCTAGATTTAACTTTGGATTGGAGATGTTTGATATGGGTCTGGAAGGAGAGTTTACAGTCTAACCAGACACCTAAGTATTTGTAGTCGTCCACGTATTCCAAGTCAGAGCCGTCCAGAGTAGTGATGTTGGACAGGCGGGTACGTGCAGGTAGCGATCGGTTGAAGAGCATGCATTTAGTTTTACTTGTATTTAAGAGCAATTGGAGGCCACGGAAGGAGAGTTGTATGGCATTGAAGCTTGCCTGGAGGGTTGTTAACACAGTGTCCAGAGAAGGGCCAGAAGTATACAGAATGGTGTCGTCTGCGTAGAGGTGGATCAGAGACTCACCAGCAGCAAGAGCGACCTCATTGATGTATACAGAGAAGAGAGTTGGTGAACCAGGCGAGGCAATCATTTGAGAAACCAAGGCTGTCGAGTCTGCCGATGAGGATGTGGTGATTGACAGAGTCGAAAGCCTTGGCCAGATCAATGAATACGGCTGCACAGTAATGTTTCTTATCGATGGCGGTTAAGATATCGTTTAGGACCTTGAGCGTGGCTGAGGTGTACCCATGACCAGCTCTGAAACCAGATTGCATAGCAGAGAAGGTATGGTGAGATTCGAAATGGTCGGTAATCTGTTTGTTGACTTGGCTTTCGAAGACCTTAGAAAGGCATGGTAGGATAGATATAGGTCTGTAGCAGTGCTTTCTTGAGCAGGGGGACCTTGCGGGCGCTGCAGGATTTCAGTCCTTCACGTCGCAGTGTGTTACCAATTGTTTTCTTGGTGACTATGGTCCCAGCTGCCTTGAGATCATTGACAAGATCCTCCCGTGTGGCTGATTCATCACCGTTCTCATAATCATTGCAACTCCACGAGGGGAGATCTTGCATGGAGCCCCAGGCCGAGGGAGTTTGACAGTTATTTTGTGTTTCTTCCATTTGCGAATAAACGCACCAACTGTTGTCACCTTCTCACCAAGCTGCTTGGCGATGGTCTTGTAGCCCATTCCAGCCTTGTGTAGGTCTACAATCTTGTCCCTGACATCCTTGGAGAGCTCTTTGGTCTTGGCCATGGTGGAGAGTTTGGAATCTGATTGATTGATTGCTTCTGTGGACTCACTTTAAGAGTGTGCTCCTAATCTCAGCTCGTTACCTGTATAAAAGACACCTGTGGGCCAGAAATCTTTCTGATTGAGAGGGGGTTAAATACTTATTTCCCTCATTAAAATGCAAATCAATTTATACCATTTTTGACATGCGTTTTTTTCTGGATTTTTTGTTGTTGTTATTCTGTCTCTCAATGTTCAAATAAACCTACCATTAAAATTATAGACGGATCATTTCTTTGTCAGTGGGCAAACGTACATAATTAGCAGGGGATCAAATACTGTTTTCCATTTACATTTACATTTCCCTCACTTGTACAACTGACTAGGTATCCCCCTTTCCCTTTCCCTTTCCCTATCAGATGCAGCCTATACCACCATTTGCAGAATGCATTCAGGTATTTTAATATAGCGGCGAAAAGGGAATCCGGACACACTCTGGACACGGTAGACACATTAAAATGTAGGTGTAGATGCATGACATATTCAGAATTCCATGATCAGAGTACAACAGCTGCATGAACTGTCAATCAAATGGTTTGTTTCACATGTAAGAAAACTCCACGTGAAAATCTCACTTTCACATGTGGAATTGCAAGTTCACATGTGGTGGTGAAATTGTGTTATTCTCCTCACATGTGAAAAGGTGGTGTTAATAAAAGGTGGTGAAACTGTTAATTCTGTAATGCCATTCTGTAAAAAGTTAATTTAGCCTACCTGAGTATAACAATTCAAGTGCGTTCAAAATAATGAGTTCTTATTTCTGAGCCATCCATTTGAAGTGTTACCGTTGCAGGCTCACGCCTTTCTTCTTCATACGTTGGTCAGTGACCGTTGGAAGAAGCTCAGTGAAAAGAACAGAGACGCTAGAGCTCCGTGTCTCCTTATTTACCCTGTTAAACATGTTCACATTAATGCTGTCGGAGTTCATCAGTAATCAGTTCAGTGAACTCAAGTTCACTTTTTGTTATTTTTTATTTACATTATCTGAAATTGTTCAAAATTCACAGAAAACATAAAAAATGCATAATCTATACAGCTAAAAACAATGATGTCAAAACAAGGTGACTGAGGTTAATGAAAACGTGTTTATCAATTTACCCGATTTTTCTAACTGTTACTTTGGAAAAAATCAAGATGTAAATAGTCTTGTAATGCTTTTTGTATAAAAAAAACTTTGATTACAGCTCAATTTGAGCAAATTATGCATTTAAAATGAATAGTGATTTTTTTATTTTTATTTATTTTACCAGGCAAGTCAGTTAAGAACACATTCTTATTTTCAATGACGGCCTGGGAACAGTGGGTTAACTGCCTGTTCTGGGGCAGAACGACAGATTTGTACCTTGTCAGCTCGGGGGTTTGAACTCGCAAACCTTCCGGTTACTAGTCCAACGCTCTAACAACTAGGCTACGCTGCCGCCCCATAATCATGCAATTATCAAAGCAAATCATGCGATTAACACAGATTGAAATGTGTTATCATTTGACAGCCCTAGTTGACCTTAAAATGTGAAAATGCACATGTGAAAGTGTAGTGGACATGAGTCGGTCATGTTTGCTCATGGTCACGTGATGAGGCCCCACCTGCGACTACAAAATGTGTATTTTCACTCTTGTTCGTATGGTCAAGACGTTGCCTACTCCCATTGGAGATTCTGGTTCTAATCCTGACAGCTACAAAAGCATACATGAAACATTGGGACATCAGATGTGTATGAGTAATGTGAAAAATACATGTGACACTTGACACAAGTATGTTTTTCCCCACATGGATTTGTTCACGTGAAAAATATGTGTGAAACATCACACGTGTCCGAAAGTGTCTGACTATATATATACAGTGGGGCAAAAAAGTACTTAGTCAGCCACCAATTGTGCAAGTTCTCCCACTTAAAAAGATGAGAGAGGCCTGTAATTTTCATCATAGGTACACTTCAACTATGACAGACAAAATGAGAAAAGACAATCCAGAAAATCACATTGTCCTTTCTTCTGAAACTCATCAGTCTACTCTTATTCTGAGAATTTAAGGCTATTCCATGCGAGAAATTGCCAAGAAACTGAAGATCTCGTGCAACACTGTGTACTCCTCCCTTCACAGAACAGTGTAAACTGTCTCTAACCAGAATAGAAAGAGGAGTGGGAGGCCCCGGTGCACAACCTAGGAAGAGTACAAGTACATTAGAGTGTCTAGTTTGAGAAACAGACACCTCACAAGTCCTCAACTGGCAGCTTCATTAAATAGTTCCCGCAAAACAGTGAAGAGGCGACTCCGGGATGCTGGCCTTCTAGGCAGAGTACCCCTGTCCAGTGTGTGTGTTCTTTTGCCCATATTGATCTTTTCTTTTTATTGGCTAGTCTGAGATCTTTTTCTTTGCAACTCTGGCAAGAAGGCCAGCATCCCGTAGTCGCCTCTTCCCTGTTGACGTTGAGACTGGTGTTTTGCAGGTACTATTTAATGAAGCTGCCAGTTGAGGACTTGTGAGGCTTCTGTCATTTACAACATTAACAATGTCTATACTGTATTTCTGATCCATTTGGTGTCATTTTAATGGACAAAAAATGTGCTTTTCTTCCAAAAACAAGGACATTTCTAAGTGACCCCAAACAAAAAAAAATTAACGTGGAGTTGATCATCGATAATGCTTATGTCTTATTGCTTAGGTAGCCTTTCAATTGATCTCTCAATAGATTCATTACTTGCCTAATGTATTTATTGATTGATTGATCAATAGATTGTCCTCTCCTCTTCCCCTGTTCCTCTCTGGCTCCAGTCCTGGATGACCCTGTAGTGACGGTGCACCAGAGTGTAGGAGAGGCCAAAGAGCAGTTCTACTATGAGAGGACAGTGTTCCTGCGCTGCATGGCTAACTCCAACCCCCCTGTCCGCTACAGCTGGCACCGCGGACGAGATGTCCTCTCACAGGGCTCTGACAAGGGAGTGGAGATCTACGAACCATTCTTCACACAGGTAAGAATGAGACAATATACCATAGACCTAATGTCTATAGGTAAGTCTATAGGGTGGGGTATATGGAGACATCTCAGTACTTTACACTCTGGATGGGGAGATATGTCTTTAAATAAATAAGGGTGTGCCCAGAGACTGCTAGTGGAAATAGAGAGGGGAAAATGGAATGAGAATGAAAGAAAGAAAGAAGTAGGAGAGAGAGCAAGAAACAGAGTGAGCGAGCCTGAGGTAGCTGGCTGCCCTTCTGAGCCTTCTGTTCCCTCATCTTCCTCTCCTCTCCCAGCCCACCTCTTCTATACCCTCATCTTCCTCTCCTCTCCCAGCCTACCTATTTTTTCCTTCCTCTTCTGTCCTCTTCTCTCTTATTCCCTTCTCTCTCTCCCTTCCTCTTCTCTTACTTCTTCTCTCCTCCCCAAGCCCACCTCTTCTTTTCCCTCCTACTATGTCCTCTTCTCTCTTATTCCCTTCTCTCTCTCCCTTCCTCTTCTCTTACTTCTTCTCTCCTCTCCCAGCCTACCTCTTTTTTTCCTTCCTCTTCTGTCCTCTTCTCGCTTATTCCCTTCTCTCTCTCCCTTCCTCTTCTCTTACTTCTTCTCTCCTCCCCCAGCCTACCTCTTTTTTTCCTTCCTCTTCTGTCCTCTTCTCGCTTATTCCCTTCTCTCTCTCCCTTCCTCTTCTCTTACTTCTTCTCTCCTACCCCAGCCCACCTCTTCTTTTCCCTCCTACTCTGTCCTCTTCTCTCTTATTCTCTTCTCTCTCTCCCTTCCTCTTCTCTTACTTCTGCTCTCCTCTCCCAGCCCACCTCTTCTATTCCCTCCTACTCAGTCCTGATCCCTCCTCCTCTCGTCGTCCCTCTCTTCCCTCCTCTTACCTTCAGTCCATCTCTTCTCCAATTCCCTCCTCTCATCTTCCTTTCCCAAGTCCACTTTCCTTTCATCTCCCTTCTCCTCTCCCAGCCCACCTCTTATTTTCCCTCCTACTCTGTCCTCTTCTCTATCTTCCCTCAGCCCACCAAGTGTTTGGACAGAGCAGAGGTGGCATTTCAAACCCAGCATGGGAATATGCCCTTGGTAATTTGCCAAGAAGTGTCCAGCGTTCACTGAGGGCTTCCTCCTCCTCCTCTCTCTTCCCTCCTCCTCTCCCTCATCTTCTTCCCTGGCATGTATTATTCCCGTGGTGGGCAGAAAAATAACAGGAAGATCAGGAGATGTGTTTGAAGCCACCACATTTGTTTTCCCATTGCTAAATGCCAGATTACCGTTTCTCTCTGGTGGAGGTTTGGAGGAGAGGAGAGAGGGATGGTGTTATCAAATAAAATGTTATTCGTCACTTGCTTCATTAACAACAGGTCTAGACTAACAGTGAAATGCTTACGGGCCCTTCCCAACAATGCAGATTGATAGAAAATAGAGAAATAATAGAAAAGTAAAACACATAACAATAAAACTATGAATAAATAGACAATGAGTAATGATAACTTGGCTATACACACGGATACCAGTACTGAGTCGATGTGCAGAGGTTCGAGGTAATTGAGATATATATGTACATATAACTAGGAAGAAAGTGACAGATAATAAACAGTAGCAGCAGCGTATGTGACTCGTCATGTACACTTTGTGTAGTCCACGATCAGCTTCTGCCAGTTCTCTGACCTCCTCCTTATAGGCTGTCTGATCGTCGTTGGTGATGAGGCCTGCCGTCGTGTCGTCAGTAAACTTAATGATGGTGTTGGAGTCGTGCACGGCCACACAGATGTGGGTGAACATGGAGTACAGGAGGGGACTTAGCTCTCACTCCTGAGGGGCCCCCATGCTGAGGGTCAGTGTGGTGGATGTGTTGTTGCCTACGCTCGAAACCTGGAGGTGATTCATCAGGAAATCCAGGATCCAGTTGCAGAGGGAGGTGCTCAGTCCATTATCTTAGTGAAGAGCTTGGAGGGCACTATGGTGTTGAACGCTGAGCTGTAGTCAATGAACAACGTTCTCACATAGGTATTCCCCTTCTCCAGGTGGGAAAGGGCCGTGTGGAGTGCAATGGAGATTGCGTCTTCTGTGGATCTGTTGGAGCATTATTCGAATTGGAGTGGGTCCAGGTTGTCTGGGATGATGGTGTTTATATGAGGGATTATGGTGGTCTGCTTGAAACAGATTGTGTCAGGGAGAGGTTGAAAATGTCAGTGGAGACACATGCCAGCAGGCCAGCACATGCTCTGTATACGCATCCTGGTAATCCGTTTGTCCCTGTGGCCTTCTGAATGTTAACCTGTTTTAAAGGACTTACTCAAATCAGATAAGGAGAGTGTGGCCACACAGTTGTATGGAACAGCTGGTGCTGTCATGCATGGTTCAGTGTTGCTTGTCTGGAAGCGAGCATAGAAGGCATTTAGCTCATCTGGTAGGATTACATCACTGGTCAAATTGTGGTTGTGTTTCCCTTTGTAATCCATGATAGTTTGCAAGCCCTGTCACATCCGACGAGTGTCAGAGTTGTTGTAGTAGGATTTGATCTTAGTCCTGTATTGACGCAATTGACGCTTTGCCAGTTTGATGGTTTGTCGGAGGATGTAGCAGGATTACATATAGGCCAGCAGCATACCACCCTGCATACCACTGCTGGTTTGCTTCTGAAGCTAAGCAGGGTTGGTCCTGGTCATTCCCTGGATGGGAGACCAGATGCTGCTGGAAGTGGTGTTGGAGGGCCAGTGGGAGGCACTCTTTCCTCTGGTCTAAAAATTATCCCAATGCCACAGGGCAGTGATTGGAGACACTGCCCTGTGTAGGGTGCTGTCTTTTGGGTGGGATGTTAAGCAGGTGTCCTGACTCTCTGATGTCATTAAAGACCCCGTGGCACTTTTCGTAAGAGTAGTGCCACGGGTGTCCTGGCTAAAATTCCCTATCTGGCCCTCAAACCATTCACGGTCACCTAATAATCCCCAGTTTACAATTGGCCCATTCATCCCCCTCCTTTTCCCTGTAACTGTTCCCCAGGTAAACTTGCTGTAAATAAAAATGTGTTCTCAGTCAACTTACCTGGTCAAATAAAAAAATACATGTCTGGATTAATGTCCCACTCCTTGATAGTGTTAACTCTAGGTTTTAGCTACGGCTGCACATTACTGTCTTTTATTGATGGCGGTTATGATACCGTTTAGGACCTTGAGCGTGGCTGAGGTGCACCCATGACCAGCTCGGAAACCAGATTGCATAGTGGAGAAGGTACAGAAGGTACAGTGGGATTCGAAATGGTCGGTGATCTGTTTGTTAACTTGACTTTAGAAGATTTTAGAATGGCAGTGCAGGATGGATATTGGTCTATAAGAGTTTGGGTCTAGAGTGTCTCCCCCTTTGAAGAGGGGGATGACCGTGGCAGCTTTCCAATCTTTGGGGATCTTAGACGAAAGAGAGGTTAAATAGGCTAGTCATAGGTGTTGCAAGCATTTTGTAAAGAGAGGGTCCAGATTGTCTAGAATGAAGTTATGGTGAGATTTGCCAAGTGGAGGGTGAGGGAGAGCTTTGTATGCATTTCTGCTTGTGGAGTAAAGATCAATAGTTGCTTTTTTTGCCTTTAGTTGTACAAGTGACATGCTGGTAGAATTTCAGTTTCCCTGCAATAAAATCATCGGCCTCCAGGACCACCACCTCTGGATGAGCATTTTCTTGTTTTCTTATGGCCCTATACAGCTCGTTGAGTGTTTGTGGTGGTAAATAGACAGCTATGGAAAATATAGATGAAAACTCTTTTGGTAAATAGTATGGTCTACAGCTTATTCTAACTCAGCTAAGCAGAATATTGAGACTTCCTTAATATTATTGATTAGGAGTGGAGGGAGAGAGCAATGATGTTAGAGGTGGAGAGGAGTGAAGGGTGGTGCTGACCTATGTTGAGAGGTCATTTTAGATAAATGCGACCAGGTCTTGTTGACATCGCCGTTGAATGGTTTACTGGCGTGGTTGTGTTGATCACACAGCTGTGTGTCTATGCATCCAGACCAACAATACATCCAGACTCTTCATCCTTCATTCATCTATCCATTTACCCTTATAAGGCCATCCTAAACACACTTTCATTCCTTCATTAATTCCTTCATCCATCTCTCTGTTTTACAGCCCCTCTCTCTCTCTCTATCCTTTCCCATTCTTACACACCTTTATGCCTCTTGTCATCGTTCCCTCCAATCTCTCACACACGCCTTATTCTTTCATCCATCCCTCCTATTTTCTAGATCTCCATTCTTTTCTGCCCAAATTTTATTGTCTAACCTCTCTCATATCCTTGTCCATCCCACCCCCATGTTCCTTCCTTCCTCCGACCATCCTCATCAAATCAAATCAAATCAAATGTGTTTATATAGCCCTTCGTACATCAGCTGATATCTCAAAGTGCTGTACAGAAATCCAGTCTAAAACCCCAAACAGCAAGCAATGCCGGTGTAGAAGCACGGTGGCTAGGAAAAACTCCCTATAAAGGCCAAAACCTAGGAATAAACCAAGAGAGGAACCAGGCTATGAGGGGTGGCCAGTCCTCTTCTGGCTGTGCCGGGTGGAGATTATAACAAAACATGGCCAAGATGTTGAAATGTTCATAAATGACCAGCATGGTCAAATAATAGTAATCACAGTAGTTGTCGAGGGTGCAGCAAGTCAGCACCTCAGGAGTAAATGTCAGTTTGATTTTCATAGCAATTCATTAAGAGTATCTCTACCACTCCTGCGGTCTCTAGAGAGTTGAAAACAGCAGGTCAGGGACAGGTAGCACATCCGGAGAACAGGTCAGGATTCCATAGCGGCAGGCAGAACAGTTGAAACTGGAGCAGCAGCACGGCCAGGTGGACTGGGGACAGCAAGCAGTCGTCATGCCAGGTAATCCTGAGGCATGGTCCTAGGGCTCAGGTCCTCCGAGAAAGAGAAAGAAAGAGAGAAAGAGAGAATTAGAGAGAGCATACTTAAATTCACACAGGACACTGGATAAGACAGGAGAAGTACTCCAGATATAATTAACTGACCCTAGCCACCGACACATAAACTAATGCAGCATAAATACTGGAGGCTGAGACAGGAGGGGTCAGCAGACACTGTGGCCCCTTCCGATGATACCCCTGGACAGGGCCAAACAGGTAGTTTAAAATCCCACCCACTTTGCCAAAGCACAGCCTCCACACCATTAGTGGGATGTCTTCAGCCACCAACTTACCATCCTGAGACAAGGCCGAGTATAGCCTACAAAGATCTCCGCCACGGCACAACCCAAGGGGGGGCGCCAACCCAGATAGAAAGATTGCGTCAGTGGCTCAACCCACTCAAGTGATACACCTTGAGGAACACCGAAATTTACATTTGATTTGTCAGAGGACAAACCATTCACAGCGACAAACTGATATCTTTCTGACAGATAAGATCTAAACCAGGCCAGAACTTGTCCGTGTAGACCAATTTGGGTTTCCAATCTCTCCAAAATAATGTGGTGATCGATGGTATCTAATGCAGCACTAAGGTCTAGGAGCATGAGGACAGATGCAGAGCCTCGGTCTGATGCCATTAAAAGGTAATTTACCACCTTCACAAGTGCAGTCTCAGTGCTATGATGGGGTCTAAAACCAGACTGAAGCATTTCATATACATTGTTTGTCTTCCGGAAGGCAGTGAGTTGATGCACAACAGCTTTTTCAAAAAATCTTGAGAGGAATGGAAGATTCGATATAGGCCCTCCCTTCCTCTTCCCCCTTGTCTTCCAAATGGATTTTTATTCCAATGTGTCTCCCACTGTTTTAAACTGGCCTCTGAATCATCATCCCTTCAGACACATCTTCCACTATCAGCCAAAACCAGAGGGAAGGAGGTAAAACAACTGCAGCCACAGACTGGGTCCATCCCTCCCTCCCTAATCAAATACAATTAACATCTGAATGCCATGCAGTAGATTGATGATCATTGGGGAGAATGAAAGAGATGAGCGATTAGAGTTTATGGGGACTGTGATTGTGGTTCGTGAGGACTATGATTACGGCTTGTGAGGACTGATGTGCCAGGCTGACTGAAGTTCTAATCTGACCCCCTGGTGGAGAGGAAGAAGATCAAAGACTCTCATCACATCCCATCACAGGGCTCTAGCTGGGCCAGTCACTGTCTCTGTCTGTCCGGCTACTGTGTGGTGTTGGTGGAGGAGTCAACAGACACACAGTGAAATTGAACAACCTCCTAGTGAGGCTGTCCGATGTTGAGGGATGTAGCAGTGAAGACCACGTTGTGTGATCCGTGGTGTCATCTGCACAGTGGTTTCGCAACAGATTAAATAAGGGTAAACTATGATTTGTATTATGACTTGTTTTACAGTATAGTTCATGAACTATGCTAGATTTGGAAACATGCAGATTTGTTCCTGGTTCTGTGATTTACAGTAAATGTGAATGTCATAGGGTTGCAACATTCCAGAAACTGTCCCAACGTTTTCCATGTTTTTGAGAAATCCTGGTTTGTAGGATTATCAGAATCAGAAGGGAGGGAATCATCCAACTCGGAATCATCCAACCGCAATTTCTGAAAAATGTAAAAGCCCTAAATGAAGTGGAGATACTTAATGAGCAGTGTTTATTATTGTATTTATTCTATTCACACACATTTTCACACTAGTGTTGTTCTGATTGTGTATCTGAGCTGCAGGGGGAGACAAAGATCTTGAAGCTGAAGAACCTTCGTCCTCAAGACTATGCCAACTACAGTTGCATCGCTTCCGTTAGGAACGTCTGTGGCATTTCCGACCGAAACATTGTCTTCAAACTCACCAACAAGACAGGTCAGTCTTCAAACTCACCAACAAGACAGAGTTGATGTTTTTGATTTTACAATTTAATACACAATTGAACCCCAAATGTGGATTCAATGTATAAAAACATTTGTTGAGGATAACAGAAAAAAGTGAAATACTTATTTCCATTGTGGTCCTCTTCAAAAAAATTGAACATGTTACACATTCACATCTAAAATCTGAAATAAACATCACATGGCCAAAATAATTAAACAACTGTGCAAAGACTAAAACATACGACACTTCAATAGTCCTCCTGATAACAGTGGTGTCTCTCCTTGGGAATAGCTTGCAGAACTAGCCGGCCAGCATCCTACACTGTCCAAACATACACAAATATAATATTGTCTAAAACTCACGAACAAGATGGGGTTTGTCTCCAAACTCACTAACAGAGTGGGTTAGTCTTCAAAATCACTAACAAGAGGGGTTAGTCTTCAAAATCACTAACAGGAGGGGGTTAGTCTTCAAAATCACGAACAGGAGGGGGTTAGTCTTCAAAATCACGAACAAGAGGGGGTTAGTCTTCAAAATCACTAACAAGAGGGGGTTAGTCTTCAAACTCACTAATAAGAGGGGGTTAGTCTTCAAAATCACTAACACAAGGGGGTTAGTCTTCAAAATCACTAACAAGAGGGGGTTAGCCTTCAAACACACTAACACGAGGGGGTTAGTCTTCAAAATAACTAACAATGCAGGTTAGTAGCTTCTAACTTAAAGCCGATTTATGGTCAATCTGATTTCTGCAGTGGCCGTACAGCATTTGGGCAATGCGGCCTCCGCAGATGTCAGAGCATTCGTACTTCTTGCACTTTGGGAGCTGTCATACGCATCCAATAAATTGGTCTGCACCACTTATAAGGCACCACTCGTAGTGATTCAGGGCTAATCTCAATAGCCAGCCAGCTAATTACGAGCAATTGGCAAAACAAAAAGACACGTGCTTCCCACCTGCATCTCTGCTTCAACCCTTAATTTAATTGTTTTGCTTTATGAGTTTGTCCCGCAACTGCCTCCACTTCTTGGGGCAAGCTTCCACTTCCATAGATGAGGTAAAGAGGTCAATAGAATTAGACCATAATGGAAAAGCCATAGAAACGTTTTGGGAAATGATTCTGTGAAGGAAAGATCCGGAATCTCCTCTTTGACCGTCAGCACAATTAGACTACATTTAGGCTATGTGTATTTTACACTATGCTGAGGTAAAAATCTGAGTACAATACTTGTATTGATGTCAACCCCAATACATGTTTGTCATCATCATCAATCAACTGTATTACAGTTGAAAATGACTTTGACTACCACCACTGATTTCTCAATGTTAGCTATGCTACCAGCTTAGACAAACAGGAGTCAGCATTTAGCTGTCACTTCTTCTACATTTGAAAAGGGACAACTTGTAACGGCGTTCGTCTGTTGAAAGAGAGTCGGACCAAAATGGGGCGTGGTGGTTACTCATGTTCTTTAATGAAAAATGAACGATACATGAAATAACTTAATATACAAAACAACAAACGAAACGTGAAAACCTATACAGCCTATCTGGTGAACACTAACACAGAGACAGGAACAATCACCCACAAAACACACAGTGAAACCCAGGCTACCTAAATATGGTTCCCGGTCAGAGACAACGAGAATCACCTGACTCTGATTGAGAACCGCCTCAGGCAGCCATAGACTATGCTAGACAACCCTACTCAACCACAATCCCAATACCTACTAAACCCCAATACAAAAACACACCACAAAATAAACCCATGTCACACCCTGACCTAACCAAATAAATAACGGAAACACAAAATACTAAGACCAAGGCGTGACACAACTTCCTAACGTTATGCAGTGAAAACATCCAAATATATCCAAATCAGACTTTAGTAAGCAAATTGTGGGACTGTCACAATACTCACCAACAAGACAGATTAGTCTTCAAACCCAACAACAAGACAGAATTGTCTTCAAACTCACCAAAAAGACAGGTTGGTCTTCGCTCTCATCAACAACACATGCACCATAAAGTCTATAAGAAAACACCAAACCTCTAACCTCTTCCTCTCCAGTGTCTCCGTCCATCAAGCTGCTAGTGGAGGACCCCATTGTGGTGAACCCTGGCCAGACGGTGTCCCTGGTATGTATCACTACAGGTGGGGAGCCCAAACCAACGCTGAGCTGGGTCAGCAGCTCCGACAGCCTGCCTGAGAAAAGTGTGGTAAAGGGTGGAACACTCACCCTGCCGGCCATCACCTCAGACGAGGCTGGTGTATACAGCTGTGTGGCCACAAACAACGTGGGCAACCCGGCCAAGAAGTCTACCACGATAGTGGTCAGAGGTGAGAGGGAGGGAGGGAGGGAGGGAGGGAGGGAGGGAGGGAGGGAGGGAGGGAGGGAGGGAGGGAGGGAGGGAGGGAGGGAGGGAGGGAGGGAGGGAGGGAGGGAGGGAGGGAGGGAGGGAGGGGGGATCAGGTTACAGGTGCAAGACAAAACATTAGAATAAATGCATACAAAGATATAACAAACCCATTCCCCCTCAAATAATAACTGTATCCACTGGTTAAATGGGAGAAAGTGTGGTGGATGCCATCTAAGAGCCATCATCTTTTTTTTGCGGCAGTGCTGCCAGAAGTAATCTTCTCTGATTGATTGAGATTCAAGGAGCTTTCATCGTTAAGTAACGTAATAGATAGAAAGCATTGCATATTTCAATTCATGTACCTCTAAATTAATTTTGTAACTTGTCTTATCAGATTCTCAACATTCAAATGACAGGAATGGTTACTGCAGTATGTTACTACAGTATGTTACTATAGTATGCAAGCATAATGATACAATGACAGATCTCATTCTGGATGTTACCTTAGAATATTGATCCTACAACATACAGCGCCAGCTGGCGACACAAAAAGACTATATCATCATAGCACATACAGGGGCGAAGCCCATAGAATGGGGATGCATGTGAAACCACTCATTAAAGAGACTTAATAACAGGCCAATTAGAGTCGTTAAGCCAAGGCAGTCTAGCTAAAGGCACTTCAGGCTGTTTGGCTATCAACTGGGATAAGGACTTAGTGTCCAAGGCTCTTCCCCTCGTGGTAATTAACTCATGGAACAGTCAATAATTGTAGACTTGCCATTCGGGGCAGCCAATGGGATGAGGCCTTAGTTTTCAAGGCTCTTCCCCTCAAGGTAATTGACACATGGAGCAGCCAATAGTTAACTTGTCTTTGGAGGAGCCATCGGTGTTCGTATAGCAGTTTGATTCATGCAAAAGGAGTCTCTAATGTTGTGGTGAATTGGTATAATATTGAGTGGAAGACTGTGCTGCCTATTAAATATGAGGTCCCAGAAACGGGGGAGGCAGCAGTGAAGTAGGACAGTGCATTTGGACATGCTGAATATGACAGCTGGTTAGGATAGTGGTGGTGGTGGTGTGTGTGTGTGTGTGTGTGTGTGTGTGTGTGTGTGTGTGTGTGTGTGTGTGTGTGTGTGTGTGTGTGTGTGTGTGTGTGTGTGTGTGTGTGTGTGTGTGTGTGTGTGTGTGTGTGTGTGTGTGTGTGTGTGTGTGTGTGTGTGTGTGTGTGTGTGTGTGTGTGTGTGTGTGTGTGTGTGTGTGTGCACGCATTTGTCTGTCTGTGTGTGTGAATTTGTGTGTGTGCGTGTGAACAGATATGACACAATATGTGTGTTAGTTTATGTTTCATGAATTTGTGTGTGTGTGTGTGTGTATGTGTATGTGTGTGCGTGTGCATGCTTGTGTGAGGTTGTTGATCACACCCCTAGTCCTTGAGAAGCCCTCTCATGCGGGTGATGCCAAAGGGGCTGTCTGTTTTTCACAGATCTGTCCTCAGCAGATGGTGGCGTTTCTGCCCATGCTGTCCCACCAGCCGGACTGGCTCACCCCTCCTACAGTGCTTTGTGTGTGTGTGTGTGTGTGTGTGTGTGTGTGTGTGTGTGTGTGTGTGTGTGTGTGTGTGTGTGTGTGTGTGTGTGTGTGTGTGTGTGTGTGTGTGTGTGTGTGTGTGTGTGTGTGTGTGTGTGTGTGTGTGTGTTTAGTTTGCCCCCTGCTACGGCTCAGCATGCTGTTGGCTCACCACAGCTCTACTGCCATGACCCTTTAATGCATTAACAGAACGAGACACATCTCCAAGTGCAGAGCCCAGATCTCAGAACTATGTTTGGCAACAAAAGGACACTTTAGTGACACAATGACCTGGACAATGGATGAGATCTGTTCTCGGCCTCTGTCAGCACAAGGTCTATTCGTTAGAGAATGTGTTAGCTGCAAGGTGTGTGTGTGTGTGTGTGTGTGTGTGTGTGTGTGTGTGTGTGTGTGTGTGTG